>NC_142981.1:3994090-4297121 GCF_061535395.1 Colias eurytheme | reverse complement strand
AAATTCATAGTAGCAGAAGAAACCATTAAAAATGATAAAAGGGCATTCAGACATTTAAAAGACAACTTTTTACGGTGATGTCGCACTTGCACTGAGCAACAGCGGGGTCATTTTAAAAATTTCTAGTAATTAAACACCTTGTTATTGGTTTTAATTTGTTTTTATTAATCATCATGTTAATTCAATTTTTGCACTTACCAAATTTAGATTTCAATTTTTTGATTGAAGCCTTCTGAATAATAAAATGAAATTTTCAGGGTAGCTACCTGATAGACAGAGCAAGTTTTTAAAAGCTAAACGGAAAACTTTTTTTATGTGATTTTATTTTTTTACGGGCCCTTGAAGTGGTGAACTTACTGGGTAATTTTATCTTTCTTGGCATTTAATTCTTTTTTTTATTCCATTCAAAGATCTAACGATAGTAAATGTTACCATACCAAATTGGCCAATCTTTCAGCTTAGCACACAAAAAAAATCAAGCATCTAGCGCAATAATTGACGTCACCATGAGTGAAAATCTCATCGTACTCGGCGATAGGTGAAAAATTGAAAAAAAACGTCATAACTCCGAAAATACGAAAAATCGCATTACATACATGGGGGTGATTCGGATAGCCCTCTAGGTCTTCTACCTCCCAGCTTCAGTATATCACTACTTTTTGGGACACCCTGTATATTTGTATATTTACACTATATAAAAGACAAAACCTTACCTCAGTATAAGCGATCAGAGTGACCCAAAATGTTTTAGTCGGTCTTGGTATTGTTAAAGTTCCCCACAAGAAGACCATCAGGGGCAGTGGAATAGACAATATTGTAGCTGATTGTATCTGTAAGAAACAATTATTCACACGATTAATGTACAATTATTTAAAAGAGAAAGAGGAGGAGAAGGTTTACATCTCTTCTTTATTTCTATGGGACATGTTAAAAATTAGGTTACATATTTATTATTCGTATTTCAATCAATTGTGACGTTTTACCTGATTAATAAACACCATGATATAGCACACGATGTCTGTATGCGCCAATACCGCATACCACAGAGCATATCCGAGGTGCACTAGCGGACACTTGTCTTGTTTGAACATTGAGTCGTCTTGTTCCTCCAAAGTCGTGATGTCTTTACTGTAATCAATTAGTTCACGTGAATACTTGAACATAACTAGTATAGCAAATATGTATGTACAGAGAATTTTAGGTAGATTAAAAGGTGACACAGAAAATACGATATAGACACACTTACAGCACTCCTTAGTCGTATATATTGCTGTAAGGTATAGTACAGAAAAAGGGTATAGTGCAGAAAAGCGGATAGTTTAGTATATTGAGTAAAGTTCTTTTAACAAAAAAAAAAACCGCTATAGGTGTTTAATCAAAGAAATGTAATAGATATAAAAAGAAGAAATAGGAATATATATTTTTCGTGAAAAATCCTTGTTATGCTTCACAGTATATTGTAATTACGCTGAAAAGACAACTTGCATGACAAAATACATTCAGAAACTTACCTTTTGTATTGATATAAAATGCTTAAGCTACAACGACATTATAAAAGACAAGAATAGAAGAAAATGGAATTATAAAACATCCAGCAAGCGACGACGAAAAACACCAAATGGGAAGTGTACTGTATAATTATATTACTTCAACGAAATTCTATATAACATAACAAAAGATATATTTCTATAGACACTTGAGATCATCGATTTGTCTTACTCTATTTTTATGAGTATATTTTGTAATTTAAGTAAAGAAAATCATCTGTCAGAATACACTTGGGTTATCAATACGTGATCAAAACATTAAAATGCGTGTCCAAGTATTTTTTTAACGCATTTTTCAAATTGAAATTAGAACAATCCCGCCAACAGTACACTCCCCAAGCCAGCCAGCACCTTTCCGTGGTCTGCAAGCTAAACGCGCTCTCGTGTTCTGACGTGTCGTCGTCAGACGGTGTAGAGGGAGACGGCGTAGAGGGAGACGGTGTGTGCGGGGGGGTCCGGTCCAGACCGCGTTCCATACTCGGCGCCAGAATGCGGATCTCCGGCACGCTTATCTCACTTAACTTACGGCTGGAAACACGCCCATGTGTTATACTTACCGGTGTTGGGAGAGTTTGGTATATTTGGATGAAATTTAATTCATATGAATTTTAGAAATTTATATGAATCTTAGGATGTGTATGGTGAATAAAAAGGCAAAGTAATGAATGAATTTTATTGATTTTAAGTATCATATACTAATACGTTTGGTACTTTAACACTAAGTTTTATGCTTAGCTTAGCTAAGGCATAAGAGATCATGTCGTTTAACGTCTTGAATTACATTCAACACCATACAAATGAAAAATTAAATATATTGTAAATAAGGCTTTTTTATATTTGTTCTTGTAACTTTTAGCAAACTATTACTATATATACTATATATACTAATGACCAATTAATATACTTAATAATTATTTATATGACAAAATGAAATTCTAAATATGGTTAATACGCACCCCATATCCTCCATCGGCACTAGCAAATTATTTCTAGAATTATCCGATTCTCTACAATGCAGCATGCAAAATAAATCACTACTTACTACTTGAACTAAATCTATTTCTATCTATATTGCTACTTAGCATCTACATGCATGTAGCATGATCTACAAACTAAATATACTACTTGTATTTGACCAATAACAAAATGCAATCAAAGTAATACAGATAAAAGCACATAAGCGCTTTAAAAGAAGTGCCAAATTATAGACTTTTGTCTTTGGCCAAGTACCTATATAAATTGAAGGTATAATACTCACTGGTGTACGAGTGAATCAGGTAATGGTTCCCAGATCATCTGTGATCCTTCTCTTATTCCAATACCGAAGCCTTCTTTTTCCTGCAATTTTTAAATGAAAATACATGTTAACATGTCAGACTTTTAAATTGACTTAGAAAAACAATAATATTGGGTCTAAAGTTATGTAAAAGGTGTTTTTAAAGTTATGTAAGTTTCAGGTAGTTCAAAATGAAGTCATTATTTCTTAAGGGAACTTTAATAGCTTTCAATTTAACATATACTTACATAAATACAATCAATGATTGTGAAAGCATACCTTCAATATTTTCTTTTCAATAGAAAGAGTACGAGAGACATATCGGTAATCGCGCGAATACTTCATTAGATGTCGTGTGAGCGAAACGAGGATACTCGATATGAAGGCGTTCACTGTATCCAATAGGCCCTTCACTTTGTCCATCCATGTTTCGTTTTCTAGTGAATTGAAATCATTTATTCGATAAACAGAAGGGAAAAAGTCAAAAAAAATATTCAGAGAAAATAAATTTTAAGGAATTTCAAGATACATAATATCTCTCGGTTTTATCATTAATAATTTTATCGTATGGACCCAATATTTAAAAGAAACTGTGATATTTTTTAAAGGAAATGTGTTACCCCAATAAAAAATATTATATTTATTATTTTCATAATAATTATCTCACCGAAAAAAAAATTATGTAGAACTTTTTCTCACCAGGTAATGGAGCATAATCATCTAATTCCGAAGAAGGTCCAGGTCGTTCTCGCATTGTAATATCCCTTTCGTCCTGCGTTGCGTCCCCGCGAGACGAATGCGAACGCATCTATGTCATCAATTTTCACCAGTTAAATAACAATTATCGAACAATTTTTCTTAATAATGATGTTACAAGGTTACATGAGAAAGATGTCATAAAGGATCCTGTAACTCATGATTTTATTATTAACATAATATTTAAATATAAGAAACATTTAGTTAAAAATATACTAAATAATGGAAATATGTATTTAAATAAACATAAAAATATTGATACATGATAATAAAGACAAGTTTGTTATTTTTTCATATAAAAATTTAAACGACATAAGTGTGTTATTGTATAAAATACTTATAAATCAAAACATACATATATCATAACTTACAAAAATAAAAGGAAACTTAAAAACACAGTATATTATGCATACAATATATAATTTACCCCAACATAAAATATCGAAAAGCTTCTAGCATGCAAAACAAAAGCAACATTTACCTTATAAATATTAAACTTACCTTACGCACGGTATTATTATGCCGTTATTCATTTCAATGATTAATAAATAATCATAAATTTGAAGCCAAACATATGTTTCTTAAATGCCAATATATGTATTCCGAAAACGAATTTCAAAAGATCCAATAAATTTCAATCAAAAGTTTTGCAAAGTCGCCAAAATATTGACAAAATTTAGAATTTATTTCCACAAAAAGTTTCGAAAAATGTTTCCAAAATTTAGAATTTATTAACTAAAAGTTGCCAAAAAATATGTGGTCAAAATTTTGAATTTATAAACAAAAAGTCACCAAAAAATATTGCCAAAAATGTGTAAAATTTGGAATTTAGCGTTACCTGATACGACACAGGGTGCGCGGGCGCGGAGGCGCGGCGGCTCGTGCGCAGCGCGGGCAGCGACGCGCGCCGCAGCGACACCGCGCGACGCACGTCCGTCTTTATCGCCGTCGACAGCAACTATACCCACAACCCGGTGCAATCCCACCGTTCACTAGCTTTTCGTGAATTCTATCCATTTTTTTGTCACCAATTTAAAGAGAACTTCACATATGACTCTGAAGTCACATATTTTAAACAACGTTAAGATTATAAGATAGGTGTAGACCAGAATATTGTATTGCAAAATTATTGAGGAAATCGAAATATTTAATATGTAAAGTACCGAAACGCATTAATAGATAAATTGATCTGTTGAAAAATTTCGCAACAAAGGAAGAAGATGAGTACAATAAGTGTTAACTAATCTACGATTTGAATCATATTAGTGAGAACTGGAAACCCACATAACTAAATTTCTTTTCTACTGTATGTTTAGTAAGTTCATAGATTTGATTGTTTTAGTTATGGTATTTGTGAGACAAAAATAGGATATTATTAAAAGAAAATAGACAATATTCCGGTCTAAAGCCAACCAAGTTTATTTCACGAAAAACTAGACAAATAGTTTTGTACGTACACGTTATTGCAAGGCGCACATGTTAGTCACCGCATGCCCATTTTGTAACAAAAGCATACTTGTACCCCCACCACCCGATTTTGATCTAAATCAAAATTGACATGCTAAGATTCCTTAAAACTCCACATCCCACTACATAACTATAATGTCATGCTAAATTTGCAACCTCATCTGCTATCACAAAGAAAACCCAAGTAACTTCACAATTCTAAAATATAACATGTATCTGATGTAGGTATTCGATGATGATGTATCGAAGTTGTTACCTTGCCGATACCCATTTCCTTAGGTTCGTCTTCGTCTGTGCTCGATTCTTCGTCCTTGAGATGAACATCGAAGTCGTCAAATTCATCGAACATGTAGTAGTCACCAGAGCGTACAGCTGTATATGAGAAAAGGCTTTTACCATCTCGAAATTTTCCTCAATTAACCGTTAAGCGAATAAGGCGAAGCTATTTACATATTTTTTGCTATATAGTTAAATAGCATGACATTTTTTGTGATTATTGTAATAAAAAATTAAAGTGATTCATTGCAATATTACTGCATTTTTGCACCCTCAGACAAAAATATATTTGAACCAAATTTATTAAAACAGTGATAACATATAAATTAAATTCTTCAGTGAAATTATAGTTTTAGTGAAAACAAACTGACTAATATTTAGGAAACAATTTATTTTACATTATTAATATACATAAATATTTACATAAGTAAAATACATTATACTAGATCTATACATCAAGAGTAAGAAAGAGCGTGCAAAACCAGTTAATACCGTGCAAATAAGCAAACATGCATCATAATCTAGCAAGCGAATTTGATGAATTCCAATCTTTCCAAAATTCCAAAACAAAATGAAATGCACAATTCAATTTTAATCTCTTCACGATGCAACTTGCCTAAATACCATCACCGCTAAGCTGCGAACACAAGTGGTTAGTAACGCAAAGACAATGTTATGCGATGGAAACTTCGAGACAACGTTACCCTTCTGATGGCTGGCGGGCGGCTTATACTGCGGCCTTCCTCGCGCTACGAACAAAGACAAAACTCAACACCACTCTCACACCTTTGGAAGCTAAGCGGATTAGCTCGGGGCTCTCAACACATTCTCGGACACAGTTAAGTAGAATCTCACCCAGACGAGGACAACAGTTATTGACTTAAGCTTAACTTTGGATTAAAACAAGTATCGATCGTGATATTGATAATTAAATGGATCGTAGAACATAGACCGAGGTTAAAATGGAATATTTTTTGTTAAAATCTCCACAGAGCCCAGATAGAAAAGTTTAGTATGTCGCCGTACGTTCTATTCAACCGGATTATCTATCCGTAACCACGTTTGGACTGTACCTTCGTGTCTCTTTGTGTATAAACGGCGCGAAGACCCGCCGTGGCTTCCTAATAATTACACATAAAACATTTTAGGTAAAATAATAGTCAGTTTAACATTGCTTTACAAATATATACAGGAGTGATCGTGTATTTTCAGTCGCAGTGAATAACCGACTAAAAATAAATCGCTCATAGTTACACGTATGGTGAGAATTCGGTTCGGCGCGGCTCGAGTACGATATAATGGAGGTTCGCTGCAGAACACTCGGGCTCGCAACGGTGTGACGTCGGCGGATGGGAGGGGGGGAGAATACTGGATAGGACTCTTCCGGGCTTTGGGCGCGAGGGAGGAGTTCAGAGGAAGGCGGGGATTCGAAAGAAATGCGACGCGGTTCTAGATAGGCATCGAGCGATACTGTCATTAAAGCGGATGAAGGAGATGGTGGGCCGGGTTGGATAGCTGGAGCGGGCAAAGCGGGGAGGGGGTGTGGAGGTGGAGACGGGGTGGAGGGTGGTGTATGTCTAGGGGATGGTGTTAGGGGGGTGTGGAAACCACGAGGGGACGCCGGACTATCGGGAGTATGGAAGCCGCGCACCGTTGTGGCATCCGATTCACCGCGCTCCAGCGGCACTCGGTCAGTTTCCTCTTGTTGCGTTTCTTCTTCGTCTTCTTCTATTTTTGATACCGAAGTAATAAAATATTCTCAATTTACAACTTTAATAAACTCCTATTTTTTTCATAAAAATATAATTTTGTGTATAATATTAGTGTTCTACGTAAAGTTACAAAAATATTACCTGCATCGTGATGCACAGGTTCCTTAGACATAGCACCCTGTATTTTTTTCTGGTTAGCTTTAATTCTTTCCATTTTCACTTTTATCTTTTCAAGTATTTTAATTTCTTGTTCCTCTTGAATCATCATTTGCTTCTGTCGAAGTTCTTCTATTAATTCCGCACCTCTACAAAAATTATGAAGGTATTCAATAAATTTTAAATACATATGTATTTTTCAAATTATTTCTCGATGAATACAATAAAAAAAATTAATGAACAAAAAACTTGAAATGAGTGTAAGTTTTATACTTTTATGATTATCATAACTAACGTACCTGGAAGCTAATACCGTAGTCGCTTTACTTTCATCAATAACCCTGTAGAAGTAATAGCTGTGGAATAATCTTCGCTGCAGTATGAGAAAGGCGAAACACACTCCATCCCAAGCGAGTCCAATATCTTCTTGAGGCACAGAACAAGCTGTATCCTATCAAAGAAGGAATATTTATAATAATTTTTGAACCAGAAAAATAATATTCACACTTCTCATAGACAAAGTATGTTTGATTACGCAACTTGTAAAACCGAAAATCGGTGCTGATTTCTTTGAGTTAATCGAGATCAAACAGTCAGTCGCTGCGGAGAACTTTGTTTTATAATATGTAGTCATAAGCACGGAGGCTACCTTGTAACCGTACGACTGAAGTTGCGGTATTAAGCTTACATAACATAAAGACCCCTAAATATAATTTCATGCACAAAAAATCATCCACATACTGTGAAAATTGTCCTGAAATATTTATTGCCATACCTTATCATAGTGCATCTTGAGGAACTGCGCGATATTGCCGCCCGCGAACTTGTCCACGCAGCCGATCCCGAGCAGCTGCACCAGCCAGCACGCGTGCTCCTGCATCACGCGGCTGAACATGCAGCCCGGGATCTGCAGCACCGCCTTTATCACCACCACGCACACGTTGTACCGCACTAGCCATGACCACCTGGAATTGGTTAGTGGAATTGGATGAAAGATATTTACTTAAAATAAGTGACAAACGGTGATAAGTGATAAATTTAGAACTATCATCGGCCTCATTTCCGTATTTTTTCTTAAACTGCTGAAAATTACACTATTATTAAAAATAAGACGATCTTGCATCTCATTATAAACTTTCCATTCTGTTGACACTAATCTACAAATTGCGTTTAAGGAAAAAAAGTAAATAGACTGAAATAATTAAAAGCATATTCTTAGTGGAAAAAAATAAGTACGAACATTTGAACTATTCTTGTAATTAAAGGTGAATTTGAAACACAAATAAATCATACCATTGCAGTATAGCATCTTTAGGTCGCAGATAAAAGTCAGTCCCCTGCCACAAGAATATAAACGAGCCAATCAGATAGCCCATAGAGAATAAGTTCACGCGATTGGTTCCTGTCATGAACATGATCGCTAGTGTGACCCACAGCATGCCGAGGAATACCATCCGCTTGATCACGTCTAACCAGGATCTATAAAGAAAATTAATAATTTAGTTGAATAAATAATATAAATAATTTTTATAATAAAAAATACTCATAAAGTCTTTAGTTTATAAGCAGTACGTATATTTAACATAGCTAAACAAAATTCCTTTGGTTTTACAATTTTTTACATTCTTACCCTACGTAGCATAGAAAATCGGGCACAGGATTGACAAAGTTCGGCGTCTCCCAATCCTTGCCTATATCTTCGCTATTGGAGCCGCCCGGGTAATTATCTCCTTGGGCCTTTTCTATTCTAAACACTTTTAGTTGCCGCGAAGCAAACATCAATAGGAAGAAATCGAATATCAGTTTTGCAGCGTGAGGCGGTTCTGCCGTGTATGGTAGGAAGAGCCATGTGCGTATGTGTTTCATTTGCTGAAACAAATTAACTCAGTTTTTATTTGACGTATAAAATTTTTGTAGATTTTTTGAAGGGGTTTTTTGCCATCTAGTTTAAATAAACTAGATGGCAAAAATGGTACCAAATGGTAAGAAGCATATCTATTTTCACAAATAAAACTTCTTTCGGAAATATCTCTAAACAGCGATAACACCAACATTGCCAGATTACATAAACTGATTAATATAATGTTATATTAATTATTGTTGAATGATTTTTAAACATATGCCATTAGCCATAGAAGCTACATTACTTTGCCATTTACCTGATCATCACCTCTCCAAGGATAGTCTATACAGAACTGTGGCATAAATCCAACAGCGATCATATACTGTAAAGGAACAAGGAGTGTTATAAGCCCAGTAAAAGCTGGCCACAGATTAGCTAGCGGTTTCCTTCGTAGTGATACAAGAGCTAACAACCATCCGGAGTATATGACGGCATATAGGTCCATACGAGAACCGATTACACCCATTAAACATATTAATGTTATCTGTAACAAAAAAAAGTTATTATTTACATTTAATAGTATTCAATTGGAATTTTAACGATATTGTCTTCTTAGAATTCTTTACAACCATGTTATTTTATTTAATGAATTACATTTTATAGCCCAGAAAGAGAAATCAGCACCTCTAGTGGCAGAACACGAAAACATAATTCAGCAAAAAGTTTGTTTTAAAGTTTAGCAAAAAATAGTTTACAAGGACACTTTTTAATAACAAACTTACTTCGACGCCAAATTTATAGAAGCCGTAGTTGAATAAATATTTAATATAGTGTATCAAGTCCTTGTCAGCGTCCTTACGAGTTACTTCCGGGAACATCAGCTTCTCTTTAGTATGCGGTAGAACTCCCAAATCCCTGTATTTAAAATGTACATAAATTACATGCATTCAAGTACAAAAATAAGACGCAGTTTAAGTACATGTTAAAATTCAGATGAAAAACTATTCGATAGTTTATGAATTAAGAGAAAATACCTTTTTACATACATTGAATTGATTTAAACCTTGTCTAAGAAATGTTATGGTTATTCGAAAACTATTAAGTATCACAAACGGTAATTAAAAAGTATTAACAAAAAAATAAAAATGAGAAAATATAAATACCTGTGTGTTTGCTGTCGATACGTAACCAAAGAATAGAAAGTGAACATTGCAATCAAAGCGATGTATCCCTTCAACAGAACCACTAGAGGCTTTTCACGCGTCGCCTTGTAGAAGCCAATCCATTCAGCATTATTGTATGTTGTTGTGTTTATTGTGCTGTTATCACCCTCCTATTAAATTATTTTTTTTTTAAATGACTTGATATTGTTCCAAACAAATTTTAAATTTAGCATCAAAAATTTAAACTATTCTTACCATGGTACAATTGACATCAAAGAAGGAATGCTTTATGTACTCAATTTGGTAAACCATCTTGGCCATGAGATACACACTTATCAGCGTCGAAATTATAAGAATGCAAAATCGTTGTTTTCTTGAATTTAATAATAACGCTGGTGATATTAAAATCATTATTGGAACGTGCATTGCGCAAACCTGAAAATAAATATTTGTAAATTTAGTTGCATAACATAGCTTTTGATATTTTTGGGCTTAAAATGATGAATTGCCTTTAAGTTTTCACACATATTTTGAATCATCTGGAATGTCTGGAAATAAGAGGTCATAATACCGGCCCCTGTTGGCAAAAATGATCCGGGTTCTAATCCCGCCTCGTGACCGAATTGTTTATATTAAAAAAAATCTCATTGCGCTTCTTTCTATTGGGTAAATGACCTGATATTTTCTGATATTTGAATAAATTTTCGTTACTAATAAAAAGGTTTATTTTATGAGTTTTATTTATTTATAAAAACGAATATCCACCATACATTACATATTTTTCCTAAAATATCACTCACATTAAACACACACAGCAGCATGAGAGAAATAAAGAGAATCTTAATAAGGTGTATATCGAGGAATATAAACGCCTTGTCCGTCCACTGTAAAAGCAATGCTCTCATCTTATTGAAGTTATCCGCGAGCCAGGGTCGGAACTTGATTGAACCTCGTTCAGTTATTGTTGGCGCGTATGAACGGCTTCGGGAGGGTTTCCTGTGAATATATTATGTATTAATAATTAAATTTTTATAATGACTTGGAAAACAATCAGACATACTATCGTATCAGTATGATCTTTATGATTCGTATTCGGTAAACGGCAATTTACGCCATGGTTATTCGTTTTATATGTGAGCATTTTGCCATCTTGCCACTTTATTTATTTATCTCTCCTTAACTAAGTTAGGGAACACCGATTTTACAGCGTATCTTTGTACTCGATAAAATCGGTGGTTCCTGTACTCTGGCAGTTCCCTTTTTTACACTTAATGATACCACTTAATGATATAATCTACACTTTACCTGTGCATTGATCGTCTAGCCGCAGTATGTATGGAAGACGTGGCCATAGATTGTTCGACTTCAGTGTCACTTGGCGAGTTAGTTCCTTGAATCTCGCGCTCTTCTTCATCCGGAAGAGCTGGTAGCTGAATTAAAAGAAAAATATTGTTACAGAGGTAAATTTATACTGGATTTTGGTGAAATATTAAAGGTACCTAGGTATCCTTTCCCGATGCGATTGTAAATAAGTTATTGTTTTTCACAAAGATAATTAATATGCATGACATGCGTTATAAGTTAACGAATCAAAATGTAAAGCAATACAATCATTTGCGATATGTTTCAACACTCCTACGGCCTTCAAGAAGCCTCCTTATCCTCCTGTTGCAATTACTTTGCAGTCGAAATAATGTTATTTAAGTTTTATATTAGAAGTGTTTTTAGTGTCAAAATTTTCCTCTTTATATATTGTATTATTTTAAAATTAATTTAATTAGAACGGAAAAGAAATGTTACTTACATCATCTTTCATTGTAGATTGAACTTGGCTAGGCCGATTGGATCCAGCTTCTCGAACTATGCTATCTGATCTGTCATAAAAAAAGCAATAGATCCATAAGTTTTACTTAGTTTACGTTATTTTACTGAGACACAAAGGCATATTTTTGATATGAATATTTTTTTAAATGAAAATTCAAATCAAAACTATTATATTATGATAAATAAAGCTTTATTATATTTACATTGTTTTTGGGTCCGATAACTCCATGAAGTCTTTGTGGAAATAATGCACTTGCATTATCGTGATTATCAAGAAAAGCGTTGGAGTTAGAAGCTTCACAAATAAATCAGCTGGATGATATGTGTCAAGACCTAGATCGTGTTGCCTGAAAACAGAGAATAATTTAAAGTTAGGCATAATAAATAGTATAGTGTTCGTAGAATTTTTATTGGTATATAAGTACTACTTCATCGTAGCATAACTCAAGTAAATTGGTTAGTTTTTAAGTGTACGGAAAATGCGTCTATTTAAAACACTAATTTAAAAAATAAAATAAGAATTTCTATGATCTACTTACAGTCTCTCATTAATCATAAGATATGTTTCAATCATTTTGGAGAAATTATCAAACTGGTATACATAGATCAATATAAGATTTATCATAGAGTATATAATCACTGTTATCCAAAATATATACATCAGTCTTCGCCACCAGTACCAACTTATCTGAAATAAAACACAATAAATAATTAATGTGCAATTTCATGTTGATTTTAATGACTTTAATGGTCAATCCCCTCATCAAGAATAACAAAAACAAATTAAATAAACAATAGCGGCTACATTTCATATTTTCAAATTTATATCCCACTTTTGATCATCAAAAACAAAAGTTCCAATATCTTTATGATAAGTTATCTTAGCCATTTTTGCTTATAAAATAGCTTAGTTATAAGCGATTTATTGTAAATTTATTAAGTGATATTTTAGATATAGGTATTATATTGCATATTTTATATTATAATGTTTCACATACTTGGAACATAAGTATAAACCCAAGGAACAGGAACATATAAATGATGCGGAATATCGTCATCCGATCCCCGGTGACTCCAATAACGAATAGCATTATCACCACTACGTAGATCCAATATCGAGCGCACATTGCCCGTAACCACTCGCCTAGTGCACGTAAGAGTCGAGATCGGTTCTCGTCTTCACGTTCTGCTTCTAATACTGAAACATTAATAAAATATAATGTAAAGGCTGTAATGGAAAAAAAAAATTATAACGTATAATCGACGTTAGTCAATATTTTTCATATATTTTGGCTCCAACGTCGATTTTACATAAGAAAATACATTATGATATAAAAAGTTATTTTTGAGTTTCAGAATATAAGAACGTAGGTCAGTTATTAAAAAAGTGAAAATAAGAAAGTTTTTCGATTAGAAAGTGATGTTTTAGAAAATATATGAGGTAAATTTAGAGAAAGGGGTGCATAGGATTCTTTAAAAAAAATCGATTAAAATTATCGTGCATAATATAAACATGAATAGTAAATCTTCTGTGCTCACATTTCAAAAACATAATTATAAATAGAAAATAAATTTGGCAATATTATGTAGTTTATAAAATATTAATACAAAATTAGTAATTTTATGTCAATAAAACATAATTACCGTGCGCCAGACCTGTTTTGTAGCATTTAAAATATATTTTTAGATAGTTTTAACTCTGACTTCTAAAACAATCCATCTTATGAAGTAATAACATATAGACCTAATTATTGTTTGCGTGGAACTTCTCGAGGTCAGAACTCTATTAATATGAATAGAGAAGTTTGTTTATCTTATTGGCATACCAATTATATTATACGGGTTGAATTATATAAATTCGCAAATAAATGCATCCGAGCACATCGGTGACGGCGGCGGACTGGCGACGTTGCCGGATCTCCTGCACGCGTTGCCGCTCCGTCGCCGGCACGTGCACGTGACTGTACCCACCACTGGCCGCGGTGGAGACGGTGAGCTGCAGCGGCGCCGCCATGTCGGTGACGGCGGCGGACTGGCGACGTTGCCGGATCTCCTGCACGCGTTGCCGCTCCGTCGCCGGCACGTGCACGTGACTGTACCCACCACTGGCCGCGGTGGAGACGGTGAGCTGCAGCGGCGCCGCCATGTCGGTGACGGCGGCGGACTGGCGACGTTGCCGGATCTCCTGCACGCGTTGCCGCTCCGTCGCCGGCACGTGCACGTGACTGTACCCACCACTGGCCGCGGTGGAGACGGTGAGCTGCAGCGGCGCCGCCATGTCGGTGACGGCGGCGGACTGGCGACGTTGCCGGATCTCCTGCACGCGTTGCCGCTCCGTCGCCGGCACGTGCACGTGACTGTACCCACCACTGGCCGCGGTGGAGACGGTGAGCTGCAGCGGCGCCGCCATGTCGGTGACGGCGGCGGACTGGCGACGTTGCCGGATCTCCTGCACGCGTTGCCGCTCCGTCGCCGGCACGTGCACGTGACTGTACCCACCACTGGCCGCGGTGGAGACGGTGAGCTGCAGCGGCGCCGCCATGTCGGTGACGGCGGCGGACTGGCGACGTTGCCGGATCTCCTGCACGCGTTGCCGCTCCGTCGCCGGCACGTGCACGTGACTGTACCCACCACTGGCCGCGGTGGAGACGGTGAGCTGCAGCGGCGCCGCCATGTCGGTGACGGCGGCGGACTGGCGACGTTGCCGGATCTCCTGCACGCGTTGCCGCAACGTCACCCAGAACATGCACGTGAACAGCGACTTGATGAGCAGCGGCACGCACGGCTCACCGTCCACGCGGCCCAGACCTATTTGCCGAAGATTCACCTCCTGTGGGGGTACCTCGATTGTAGTATAAGTACTTGATAAAAAAATATGTAGCTTGGCTCAGGCAGTAACTGCTGCTAACAAAACTTGTTATAAGCCAGGTAAATCAATTTATAAGCTTAATCAGTAACTAATTAACCAGATAAAGGTTTTCATATTATTATCTCGACTAAACAAGTTACAAAGTGAAAATAAAAATCACCCACCGTTATATTAGAAGGCAGTTCATATTCGTAAAGATTCATTCCATAAATATACTGAGCTAATAGCAGTAACATGGCGTATAGGACCAATATTGGACTCGTTTTAAGCATGAATGACCGTTGGTCCTGACAGAGCCACACAATATTTGCCCACATTAGGAATACGAAGGTCAACCAAGAGTGGAACATTATGCTCCAAGCCATCATTGTTATCGTTGTTGCTATGTAGGATGACCTGGAAAATGTAAAAAATGTAATTTTCCATTCCATTCCACTATTTTTCCATAACCCAGTATCATTTATTTTTATTTTTTTATTACCTAACAAGCACTTGGAAAAAGTCAATGATAGCAGATATTATATCATCCAACAAAGTTGGTTCTTCAACATCCATAACAGATTCTGAAACAATAGATGCATTTATTAAGATAAAAATGTGAGTTTCACATGCAGCGAACAATAACCTGTTTATCATATCAAATGTACGTGATTTTTTAATGCAAAAGTCGTTGGCAAAAGTGAATCACTATTCGAATGGTTAATAATTACGTCATTCGATGTTTCAAATTACCAATTGTATTTTGTGAGATGACCCCATATAACCTTCTTGATCTTCTAATTAAATCCTAATATGACTCGTTGTTCTCATAATTTTGTATGCAGCCTTTTTGACATTAATCATAAACAATATTTTGTTTAACATGGTCTGAAGTCAGCTAAGAATCTCAAAATGAACTCTATATCAATAGCGATAAATATTGAATTTGTTTACCCCTTAAATTCAATCAACATACCTTCATCTGGTACTACTACAGATCCAGTAGAATCTTGATGCAATGGTCGAGACACAGAACCCGATCTCACGCTGGACCATCGCTTGCTTGGACTTATCGTGCTGATTAACTATACATATAATATAGATTAATATATGCTAAGACAATTTTATTAATGTTGATGTGTTTTTCCATGTAATACTTATGTGCTCGAATTTTATTTTATATCGTTTTTTACGAAGGAAGTTCATCATGAGTAATTAAATATTATTTTCTATCTTTTGATAATACATTTAATAATAGAACAGCTTTCTGTGCTTTGTGACTTTAAAACCGTTTTGGTCTTCGCTAGGAATCGAAATGCGAAATAAAATAATTAATTTACAACCCATTCGAATGAGTTTTGATAAGCATTTTGAGCAGTGCAAATACTAATAGCATAAGTCTATTCTTAACCACATAAAAAAGATGTTTTGTAGATTTTATATATGTATCAGGATTTAATTATTTTAACAGTACCTTACTACGTCCAAACATAAAACACACACAAACACAACAAATACATTCAAAATTTTGAAAAGTACAAATTAATAATAATGATTAAAAGCAACACTAATTAACTACAAGTGCTCTAGCATACTGGTGGACACAAAGCAATGCAAGCAGAAACACATGGTCATGATCCAGATATGGTTCCCAGACACACAGAATGATCTCATGATTGATTAAAAGAAAAAAAATTAATACCCACGGGAGTAGTCTCACCGGTGTCACCGCGCAGTGCTTGGGAATTTATGTACGAATATGCAACCTACAAAAGAATGAAAAATAGGCTGCAAAAATAAAAATTAAAAAAAAACAAGATACGTAAAAGAAACAAAATGTTATTTTACAATGTTAGTAGAAGCGGACATGCCTTGCTTTAGTGCCAACTTCATGTTATCTAATTACCCAATCAGTGTGCTACTACGAGTGCCTTATTTACATTATTACTACATATGTATTCCTACAAAGCCCTAAAACAACTACATAAGTAACAATACATAATTTCAAAAGAGAAAATATCTTATAAACCGAGGAATCCGTACAAAATTGATTTGAACATCAATATTAATATTGGTTATTATTATTTCACTCCTGATAGCTATTATAAAGTTATTTCTTGATCAAATTTACACCCTTGCAAACTTAAAAATTTCCAGTAAGACACCTAAATATGGGCATCGATAATTGTTGGGAGAATATAATAATTAAAGGACAAAAGGTTCTTTATCATCGTTTTAGTACGGAATCCGTTAATTTTATTAAAATCCAATTATTATGCCATATAGTATTTATACAACCATGTGCTAACCAAAATACTATAAAAAGTGCATAGATGAAAATTTGACATTTGTGCGTACATCCAGGGGCGTGCTTACTCGAACTTTTTTCGTTGCGTTTCTCCATTTGTCTCTCGGCGCGTACCGGCTGGCGCGGTGGAACGAAACACCGCGCAAAAGCGATCCATTCACTTTTCCCGCTTCTACACCAGTTAAAGCACTCTTTTTCTTCGCCTATACCGCCCCATCAGCATTAATAAATTTCATTACGTGTACAACCCTAGCGTGGCTTTAATGCCCATCATAAATTGCTAGTGTTATGAACTGTAGCTTATAAATGCACCGCAATAGTAGCACCTAAGCACGTACTTATAAAGGTATGAGTGAGTACAAACTACATAACAAAACTTGCCAAATCTACGCAACAGTGTTAATTGCGACGTCCGTTCCAAATTCTATTAGGCTACGCGCAGACATACAGCGTTCTGCGTTCCGCGTTCTGCGTTCGTCAGTTCTGTGTTCTGCGTTCTAGCGCACACAGGAGCCGTTCAAGACATTTGCGTTCTATTTCGTGACTCTCCGCACGTGAAACATGTCTCTCGAAAGTTCATCTTCCGAAGATGAAGCCTTGCTTTTGTGGAGTCTAGAGGAGTAAAAAAAAAGTAGAAAATGTTGGGTACACCCTATCAACACGAAACGAGATGATATGGGAGAATTTAGTATTCTTATCCCTGAGCTGCTTCAAGATGAAGAGAGATTTTATATTTATTTTCGAATATCAATAAATAGCTTCAATGAGTTACATGACTATGTAAAATCTGAAATAGAAAAACAAGATACCAATTGGAGAAGATGGACCAGCCATAGCGAGAACGCGAGTTCTTTGTAATTCTGTACAGAGAACGCGAGAACGCAAGCGTTCCGAATGACCGCCGCGGTCTAACTGCGTTCTGTGTGCGCCGGCGCTATAGATCCTTCACAATACAAAGAACGCGGAACGCAGAACGCAGAACGCGGAACGCAGAACGCTCTCTGTCTGCGCGTACCCTTAAAGCGCAGAACTATTAGTCAGTTAACGTTAATTGAAAAGTTTATCATTCGTATCAAAATGCAATAGAAAGTTTAATATGTAGTTTGGCGTTTACATACCTTGGGCTTGAAGAGTTCTCTCGATTCTATAGCCAGAAAGAAATATGCGAACAGAATGACTAGAGGGCTCGCCAGCGTCGCCCACATGTGATCTTCCGTGACTTCGTATGTAAAACTTGTCGATGAATTTGTACTATTTATTATAACTAGTTTGGTTAAACCGAAGTACCTGAAAATAAGGTATAACTAATAATAGAAAAACAATAGTTGGCAGCTTTTTTTGTGTAAAAAATATTATCACAAGACAAATAAAGATTTATTGACGCTCTGCTCTACAACTCACCTAGCCATGTCCATATCAGGTGGATATATCTCAATGAGCCAAGAGCACTGGTACACCAGCAGAACAGCTATATGGACCCCCATGATGGCCATCACACACCGACTTATAACCGCAAAGCCGCGCTCTAATGGCCGACCTAGAGCCCAAGCTGTAGCTGCCCCCATGAACACGAGGAAATATATCCCCGAAGTGATACTAGGCCGCATTATACCGGAGAACATTATGAGGAATAACGCTGCGTATTTGCCTGTGAAAGGAGAAATATTTACCTACGTTGTTCAGTGGAGATAGTTTTTATCCCAAAACTTATCCAATATACTTGGCATTCAAAGAGGTTATATAACCTGTTTGATGAGGCAATAAAATCAGAGAAAACACTTAAACATTAAATGAATATTTTCAATTTTTATAAAATTGTAAAACTGTGCCAAAATCATGAAAATTATGGTGTACCCACCAGCACTAGTTAGTAAAGGGAAATTCTGATGTTTAGAGTCTTTCCTCTCAACTTCCTCAGTAGGTGAGCCGACGAGGAGTTTCCGGACCATTATATACACAGCAAGGGACACGCCTGTCATTACTAACTGGAAAGAAATATTACGTGTAACAATTACGCTAACATTTAATTACTGTTAACGTTTACTACTGAGTTTATAGTAAAAAAATATAATAATCATAAATTTCTGAAAGAATAATCTACACAATAGACTGGTTGGTTTATGAAATTCTGTGAGTAATTCTAATTTATAGTCGATACGAAACATTTGATTCATGGTTATATTGCTTCCATAAACAAACACATGTGGTGACTGACCTTCATCTATATCATTATCAGAAAATATAATGTTTGTATCAAATTACCTCTGGGGCCAAATAGTGAATTGCCATGAGTGGATCTATACCATCGTAGGAGACTAGGCCAAGATTAAGTCCAATCTCTTTGATGATTGGATATTTTTCGAGGATTGAACCATAGCTCCCGAAGGCTGCAAGCACGCTGTGCCATGCTGCATGCGTTAATAATAGAAGAATAGACACGATGATATTCAAGAGAAGATATTTTCCTCGCCATCCTGAAAATTTTATTTAAATTCATATTATTTATTGTTTAGATTATACGGCTATCATTATAAAGTAGAACACATGTTTATATGCATATATCCACTAAGGAATGCTACGCTTACGTAATCTCTTAAAGCAAATTGTGTCGACGACCCGACAAATTTTATGTTTGATAACAATTAGCTGTAAATATTGCCCTTTCCACCTACGAATAATTGCTTATTTGTAGCTATCCAGGCATCAAATATAGACCTACATAGTTTATTCACAGTTTCATTAGAGACTATGATACTTTAAATAATATAATTTAGTAATTTACTATTTTGTCGATAATTTTAAGACCTACTCTTCATGAGTAAACCATAAAAGTTTGTCGTGAATCATACAAATGTATAAATATGATTCACGCCAATTTAAATAGATTACATTTTTGTAATGTTCTGAATATGTTGCCGTAAATACTTGCCTTTAAACGTTTTGGAGTCAGGAACTTGAGGGAACGGTGCTATTAAGTAGAGAAGGAGGTATATAAGGGAGAGGCCAAATGGTCGTAGTGCTATACCTGCAAAAAAACAGATGCTTGTTCAAGTAATCTTATCAATGCAATCAATATGTGTTATCGGTATGTGCGTTGCATTCAATTTGCACGGTAATTCATTTACCTATAGGTATATTTGTTTTTAGGGATTACGTCACTTTCCAGACCCTAAACTTAATACCACAGTATTACAATATTTATTATTTCCTACAGTAAGGAATCGCCTTTGATGTCGCGCGATGCCGCCGCCAGCGTAGGTACTTACGCTGCCACACGAAAATACGCTAGGGTTGCAACAAATGGGAAATAAAACAATTGTGATTATTAATATTATGATGAAATCATTTATTCATATGTAACTACATTCAAAATAATTGCGATTATTAAATCTGATGTAATTATTTGTTCATAAATATATAATTATAGATATTGCACTGCTAAATATTATTTACGTGGACACTTTATTTTTGGATGTTCTTAATTGTATATTATAATTTATAACATTTAACTAAGTAATGCATTCGCATTGGGATGTACAATCTGATTAGAAAATAATGAGGACAACATATACATAGCTTTGATTTTAATTCAACAGATACAATTAGGTAAGACAATCTTTCTGAAATATTGTTTCCTTCTGGGATTTCAATGTAGATTTACATCCGTAAACGGAACAGTTTGTGCGCGCCATAATAGAATATGTAAGTACCTATGTATAATAAAATTATTACACAAAAAATTCGACTGCGTCGTCCTTTCGCGATAGGTAAAGCAATCTCAGCGTGATTGCTTTACGCGGCCCGCGTCGCCCGACCCCCGCCAGTTCCCCTCCGTTTCTCTGCACAAGTACATTCGTCGCACTACTGTAGGAAATATGGTAATACTGTGTTAATACTCTAGGAGTGACGTAATATTATAGTTAATATCCTTGAGACTATATTTAACAATTGAAATATTCAAAACTCATCGGTATTCTTTAGGCATCAAAATTTAGCCTTTGATTTCAATCAAATGTATCAGCGTATAGTTAGGTAATATGAATATTGAATTGTTATTAGAAGTTTATTTAGGTGTAGACAGTATTGTTAGAACCACAACACAAGGTGGAATCAGAACTCGGGTAACATTGCGTAAGAGCGATTAGATGTATTGTAAACTGCAAAAAGCTTAAACCTATACATTGAACTTTTCTAATATAAATAATATAAGTTGTAGAAGTTTTTAATTCAAACACAAATATTTATTAAAATTAGATAGTAGGATATACTATCGGATATCTCAGTCTATTTATGGTAAACAAAAAATATTTTTAGTGTTATCGTTCGTTTCGCGAGCCTACTTACGTATCTGATAATGCGAAGCGCATTTTCCTGACGATGAAATGCCATGCTAACATTTCACCGTAGCAAGCGTATATCGCGTTTTATACTTCGACCCATTTTTCCACTATCTGGAACCGACCTGCCTTTTATTGCTATTCCCTTTCAGTACTAAATTAACTGACCTGGTATTTCCGATGCTCTTTGATGTTATTATGCACTTAACTTTTATTCCAAACGAAAAGAAAAAACATGAAACGGTAAGAAATTTTTCATGTCAAATTTTATGAATCAATTGATAAACAAAGAACTTTATTTGCATAAATATATACCTACTTATTTTACGTTTATGCTAATCGCTCTAACTGAATGAGTAAACAGAGTAGGTAATAAGAAAGACAATACTGCTACTTATCATTGTGTAATTGATATTGTGGCATCTATAAATATTTGCGGCTTTACTATTCAATGCACACCCACAACAGAATAACGTGTTCCGTTGGTTTCTTAGATGATCTTATTCAACCTTTATTCAACACTAGCTTCCGCCCACGACTTTGTACGTGCATCCCCGTTTTTCCCCGTTCCCGCAAGAATTTCGGGAAATCCTTTCTTAGCGGATGCCTACGTCCTAACTCCTAACATCTGCATGCCAAATTTCAGCCCGATACGTCCAGTGGTTTGGGTTGTGCGTTGATAGATCACTATATCAGTCACCTTTGAGTTTTATATACCTATATAGATTTATATTATGAAAAAAAAAGTTTCATTACTTTTTACTGTTTTAGAATTTTATTTACTCAAAAGCTTTTCAATCATCGGCTAATTGTTAGGCCAGTAGCAATTAAAATCCTGGCAGACCAGTTAGATAGATAGGGAGACATTTTAGATTCTTTATAGATTAATATCAATATTTTACGTTAAAATTAACGTTTACTTATCCTCATAACTGCTATGGATATGGCCTTGAATTGTGCGGTTAAATTATTCCCCTGTGCGTTGTGACGTCTATTACCCAGCCCTTTATTTTTCATAATAACTAACATTATAGCATTATTATAACTTGTAACTATATGCATAATAACACAACATAAGACATCATTCAAATACATTATGTTGATGATTACTATCTACACTTAGGTATATCTTTTTATAATTCATATCTAATGAAAATTTTAATTATTTGTGAGAAGTTCCATTGACTGAACACAAATGGTAGTTAACGATTACTCACTGAAGTTTATTCGGCAGTTAGTTATAGCACAGTTATAGGTATAAAGTCAAATCGTGAATCAAGTCAACGTAATTCTGTGAAGACTGTATACCTAACTCTATAAGGTACAGTAAGTTATGGTTCACAAACATCCTCAAGGCTCAATAAGACTTAAAATACATTCAGCATTTTAAAACACCACGTAGGAAGTATATTTCGGAGCAGTAATAGGCTTACAGACACGAATTAGAGTTCACTGAGTCAGAATCAAAACGAATATAGGCCAAGTTTACATTTGTACTTGTTTAAATAGAAAAATTTACTCTGCTCTGCTCCAACCAGAGTAAATGATGCACAAATTTATGGCTTACGCACTTCGCTTTTTGTAAACTCTTGGTTATTTGATAATTTCCCAAAAATCCAAGAGAAAAAGGTGTAGGTGAACGACTTTATTACGGTGTGAAGTACCTAAACAAAATTCGGTTCAACAATCGGCTCTAGAAACCGAAAAAGAGACTATTGTAAGCGCGGTCAAGTTATCCATTTTATCAAAAAAATCAAATCAACAGAAAGCAGAGTTGTGCAACATACCTAGTAGCATTCGTAAATAGATCAATGACCTGGCGCTATTAATAAGAGCTACATATTTGGATATTCACAAAAGATTATCTCATCAATCATCATGTTTCCTGTCTCAAGTGGCTAGCCAGTTTTAGCTAGTTTTGGGAAATATTTCTAGTGTACTGTTTTTAGTTAGTAACGACTGACGTGTCAAGGTTAGACCTTCCATAAATAAGGAGCCTTTACAAACAATGGTAACTGCTAAAAATCATTACACATGGAAGCAAAAAAGACAATGTAGGTACCTATTTGCTTGGAATTTTATATAGTGAGAAATAATTAACTGAGTGCCTATTTAGTGCCTTCTAAGTGCTATGAAATGAAATGTGGATTATTTCAGTCTAGCACTATGTATTGATAACTTATAGGTCTTTACTCTTTAGTAGCGACACAAGAAGTGATACAAAACTTATTGAACTCTATGATGTACGAATTTTGAGCAGTTAATCCAAGTTCATGGACAAATTTTGAAACCAAGGGTGATCCACAATTTGTAATAAGTAGATAAATACAATATTGTTGTTAATGTAAAACTGCACTCTATTATCAATTGTTTATCCCACTCAATTTCCGCTGGTGATTGTATAGATTCATGCCTAAATAATATTATATTAACTGTTAATCATTCCAATACAATAAGACAATTTAGATTACCACGTGTGGCTTGTAGCTGTAACTTAAATTAAATATACAGTATGTACTTCAACAAATCTAATTAGAGCGTAAAAAAACTAGAGTGTTTACTTTTAAACCTATCGACGTTACGAAAATAAACAGTACAAGAATTACGATCTGCAACTTGAATTTAAAAACTGAGAAAATACTTAATACGAAAACGTGTACGTTACTCAATCAATAATAATCGTACCTACTCATTTCGTCACCTTACTGAGCGCAAACCTAAAAAAAAAGAGATGTTTATAGCAATTACAGATTGCTATAAACATCGATTGTTTTGGAAACTGATACATTCCAATTCCTTAGATAGCATTTATAAGGAGTATTAAGGAT
This sequence comes from Colias eurytheme, assembly GCF_061535395.1. NCBI lineage: Eukaryota > Metazoa > Arthropoda > Insecta > Lepidoptera > Pieridae > Colias > Colias eurytheme. Next base: position 4,272,780 of record NC_142981.1, on the reverse strand, counting down.
ATAAACCTTACGGTATTTTTAATCATTCCTTTAAAAAGCAACAGAAATACATATAAACGTTTGTATTAATTAATATATTTAATATTCATAAATATATTTAATTGAAAAAGGTTTAGCATACATGCCTAGTGGCCTGTGGTCAAAATGATGCTATTAAGGCTAAAAGCAGACCTTAGAATACATACGTAATATGGCAGTGCTAATTATAATAATTATACTCAGAACAAGTTCGATAGTGTGATGAGATCATAACGTCAGTTAACCAGTTGAACTGCTGTGTGACCTTGTGAATCAGAAACGATAAGGCAAGCCGGCCCAATACGTAGATGTCCAAAATCGGTGCGTTTCTATACAGTTACTTAGGTAATGTAGTATATTTGCTTTTACATGGAATCCCAAACGTTTTGTCCGTTTCATAAATATTGAGTTTTGATTTGCTTACAATAGCACGTTATTTAAACTGCTGTTCAAAAAGTAATAACAGTAATGTTTCTTGGAAATAAACTTCATAATGTAGCTATAGCAATTCAGCATTGGCTATTTCTTTTACTGTAATAATTAAAAATCATACCCTATAAAAAATTAATAATTAATAATAAAAAAAAAATTAAAAGAAAACTGATATTAAATAATAAATATCAAGTACCTAATTAATACCTAGGTAAGTAGGTAATATTTTACGGTTTTGAGCAAAGCTACTGCTTTGCTCAAAACCGTAAAATGTATACCTACAGATAACCTACTGTAACTTCAGTACGATCATTATTCGTCCATGGTATGATACCAAAATGTGTACAGTTCATTCCAGTAAAGCACGTAAACATAGGAAGATTGAATATGTCACCTGTTTCCCAACATAGATCTATAAACCTATTTATCGTGAACCCGATATTGCACTCGTAAAATGTTTGGACACGATTCTCTTTAATTCCGAACCATTCTATTCTTAACGAACTTTCTAATTGAGGTTGCCCGATAAAGAATTCTTATTTAAATATAGGACAATTACAATCGGACACAATAAGAGTAGAGGTAGAGCTAGTAGCAAATTTTTTAAGAGTATATATTATTGGGATGATTTTAAAGGAAGATCAACTACGGAGTTTCTTGCTGGTTCTTCTCCATAGAAACTGCTTTTAGAATCGGTTGTAAATGGTAAAATATGTTAAGAAGTTTCAAAAGTGCTTTTAGAAGAAGTCTTATTGAATAGAATATAAATGTTTGTGTTTTAGTTGGACATAAAGGATTTCCATCAATTAGGTATGACTTGTTAAATATTTTTAAGCAAATAAGTTCATTGAAATAAGTTGAATTGTAAGCACTAAGCATGGTATCCACCTAAGAAATCGAAATGTTAATCGACGCAGTCGTTTCTAATTACAACCTTGTAACAGTTGTAACACATGCATTGAAGACTTTTCGATTATTTCCATTATTCCATTGATAACTTTTAAAAGTTACTTAATTCAAATTGATTAACATTTATGATGCATACCTACTATCATATGGTCAGTAATATAGATATTACAGGGAGGGGACCTAGAGATTTTTTAGAACTTATGGTAATAGTCGGCTGTCGGCATTGAAGCAAATGAAGATTGCGTGACAGTTGATACCATTGCCGTCATTACATAGAAAGGTCCAGGAGTTTAATTAATTTTATTTAGCTCCCGGTGCGGTGTCGTGTTTGCAACTTGTTTTATATTATGAAAGTAATGTAAAGGTGTGTTTACAATATCTTGTCACTTGGTATGACACTGCAGCTGGACAAAGTAAGAGAATGAAATATTCAATAAAATAACTTACGATAATTCACCTTATTTTGGAAATTACATAGGCCAACTAAGGCCAACTAAGGCCAACTAACGAAAGCCCAGTTATTTAATGTGACAATCTTTATTTTTTATTCAGAAATCGGCTTATCTTTTCCAATTTGGCACGAAGAGCTAAAATGTCTTGAAAAAATGTGGAACTACATATAATATTGTAGAGGCGAAATGAGGATTCAAATGTGTAAACGTTGCGGTCAATAGCCGCGTCCAGACCGACCGAGCGCGGCTCGCGAGTCCCGCTCGCGAGCCAATAGCTCGGCCGGTGTGGACGGCGCTCGGGCTTCCTCGGGCGCACGTTGGCTCGGCCGAGCGCCGCTCGACCCCGAGCCATGCGTTGTCGGTTTTTGGCGATGCTCAAAGGCGGCTCAGTCCGAGCGGCTCGCCCGGTGTGGACGGACATAACGACGCTCGCGAGCCAGAATCAAAAATGGATAAAGAAGACAGTATTCGCTTAATACAACTTTACGGAAGCTTCAAAATGTTATGGGATTCGAAAGATCCAGATCATTTAAATAAAAACAAGCGAATTCCTGTTCCTTTAACAAACTGTTACCGTATTGGTTTCGGTTTTGGTACAATTTTTTAATCCAGATTTTTTGTTTCTTTTTTCTTTTTTTTATGATATATCCAGACAACACAAGCGCCGCAGAAGCTAATAAAACGTGGTTTTCCATCGTTATACCGTAGTATATTATTATTAGTCTGTGGTTATACGGAGATAAACTGAATGCTCAAACCGGCTCACCTTGGCTCGCGAGCGCGGCTCGGAACTTTTCACAAATAGCTCTGGTGCCACGGCTCGCGAGCAGGAAGTCTGAGCGCGGCTCGCGAGCCGCGCTCAGCCGGTCTGGACGCGGCTAATAACTCATACATTAAAATAACATCTGTGTCAGTTTGTTTCTCCTGGTTTGATCAGATTATAAACACATCCATTTTAAAACTTCAATTTTATTTTATAATGCCAGTAGATTCCATATTAACACCAAACGTAACGAGGGTTAATTAAATGGACAATTCAGACAATGTAATTGTACATCACAAGTGACCTTACCTAGCATCAGATAAAAAAGATAATTCAATTTAAGGAATCAATCTGTGTACAAACATGGCAAAATAAATGTCATAAACACTAACGTTATTCAGTATTTATCGTATAATATTAACACAATATACAGATATTAATCTATGTACTTTCAGGACTATCTGCTTGAAAATGTTTTGTATCCAATAGATTTATGTGTAGTGTAGTGAAGTTTATTGTTTAAACTTGTAGTCTTCGAAATGGATGGCCAGACATTTAATTAAGGACAAGGTGCAGACAGGCGTGGTCCATTAGTTAAGTAAACGAGTCCCAAATCATACTTTGTACAGCTCTAGCCGTTGCAGTACCTAACTAGGTACCTATATATGATGCGAAGAAGTACGATCAAAGTCATTCTTTATAATTCGCTATAAAAAATCTGGACTCTTCAATCAGGAGAAATGCTACAATATTTCATAATAATCAATTATGCCTGTCAAGCTTTATGAAACAGTTTTGCTACTATTAAGTGCGTACAAACTTTACACGTTACAACCATCGAGTCAACAAGCGCCGCCACGGTTTGCGATCACGCAATCATAAGGGGGCGTGCAATTTGGCGGAGTAATCAAAGGTCTCGTGTAGGCCACGACAACTCGGTCAGGTCGAAATACATATCGCTAGGACGCACCCAAAATGACGCGCCCTGAGGATACATTATTCCTTCCCCGCAATGCGACATTATTATTATCAAACAGATTTGAATTACAATATTAATAAAAATGTAAAGTTTACGCTATTTTTTTCTGTAACCTTTCTTTTGATATAGCAGCTATCGGCGTTATTGCAAAACACGATCCTTGTTTCAGGGATAAAGTAGTGTTTAAATCTTCTTTTTTCTAATGAGATATAGATACGATTTCATGATTATAAAGATTTAGAAGATCATAATGATTTAACAGTAATAATCACTTAAAAATTGTATAAATACCACAGCATTACATTTATCTAACTCGTGACAAAATAAGCTTAGATATTGCCTTTAATAAATCTTTTCAAAGTGATTTATTTACTAAGATATTACGTTAACACGTATTACAGACATCGAGATAGTATGTACTATTACAGATGTATTTATGTATAAATAAGTTAAACATTTGAGATTTTTATCGCCTCATATTTTAAAACAGATTGATCGTAATGTTTATTTCGGGAATTCAAACTGAAGAGGCTGAAATACCGTCCAATACATGTCGCTTTGTGAAAGATCCGGGAAAAATCGATTGTAATTTTATATCTACTATTAATAATAGATGACCTTAATTTGATTCGGGTTCTAGGATTGCCGTAATTAATAGCTGCATTATGAATGTTTCTGGTTATCCAGTGTCTATCATAGTATACCTACTAGATCTTACGAAATAATTTACACTTTAAGAATTGTAAGAGATTTTTTATAGAAGTAGAATGGAACAAGCTGAGCCGTGCGTTCTGGAATCAAGTTTTTCTTTAGCTCATGTATTATTTGTATAATCCATATTATTGTAAAGTTTCATCTAAATCCGTCCAGTAATATTTTCGTGAAAGAGGAAAAAGTTTTGTTAAAACATCTATCCATAATCACAAACTTTCGCAATTGGGGGCGTCCATAAACTATGTGAGGTGTTTTTGCACGCCTCATAAGCGAAGCGTTGAGGTGGGTACTACTGTCACTTCGCGCAAAACATCTGATTTTTCAAACTTAAAATGTCTTTATGTATCATACATTGCACTTGTAAGATAATACATACACACACATATTAAGAAAAAACACTATTTTTAACGTTCATGATATTTTTGATGTCATTTTTGTTATTTAAACTAGTTAAAAAACAGTTAAAAAAGTTCTGTCTTGGACGTCCGTGTGTCTGTATGTGTGGATCCTTTTTCTTGTTAACACGATAGCGACCGAAATACTTTACTAATCGAGTCTTTTTTTTTCTCTTACGCTTGAGTATGCTCAGGAATAGAACCCTTTCATTTTTCAGGGTCTGATTCGATGTGGTTTAATTGTTATTAAATAAACAAAAATAATAATTAATAAATATTTATTAAAAAAAAATTATGAGGCGTGCACTTTTGGATTTTCCAAATTATTTTTTTCTATTTTTTTCCCTCTTCCCTGGTGAGACGTCGTGGGATTTTATTTAACCCCCACCAAATTTATAAACCGAGGTGAAATTAAATTTACTTAAATAAAAATCGTATTTAAATTTAATATGTCTTAGAAGTTATTATTTAAACATTTAAAGTAAATGGAAAATCTTATTTAACTTAAACGCCCAGGAAATATTTATTGTTTCTCAAACAGTTCAAACAAATCATAAAAGTTCAAGAAAGTATGTCACATTTTCAACTACCCAGAGATAACAATGTGATTGATAACATTTATCTCCTCATACACAATTAAAAGCTTATGAAATCCATAAATGTTTACAAACATATACATGGATAGCAGGGGGAAGGATTTTGGGGGTAAAAACCTCCCACAAATAAGAAAAGAAATTAAAATGCACAAAGCGAAAACCAGCCTAATTCTCATTAACAATTTTTTTTTTCATATTATGCTGTTACACTGCTTGATAAAGAACTTCCCCTTAATCTTTTGGAAGCTTATTTCATTAATGTATTTCTTATAATAAGTAACTATTATTTTATGAACTTGTAGTCATTTTACTTTTTTTAACTCCTTCGAAATTATAATCTGATCTGGGTCATACACACTACACAGTAATGTAAAACTTATATATAAATATGTAGTGGAGTTCTATGACAAGAATGGTTATGCATTGATAAGAACATAATATTGAATCACAATATATTTCTAACTAACACACAAAAAGCATAAACTCAAATATTTAGCACTGATTTATAAGTAGGTACATAATTTTGAAATGATGTTGTTGTTGTATCTTGTTCCTTTTTTTTAAATTAAATAATATTAAAGATGAATGTAAAGAAATATGGGAAATTGTATGCAAATTTATATGTTTTAAATTTCACTTACTCAAAAGGAATGCTGCTGGCAGCACTAATCGCACCAGCAACAAGGACAGGTAGTATTTATGCATGGTGGTGCTGAAACAAAACAAAAAAAATTAAAAGGATATCTAACAATTGCAATCATGTAATTTTTACTACTATTGGGAAATATCAATCAAGCTTTTAATTGGATTGAATTTTAATTACATACAGTGGTACAAAGGTAATTTTATAACAATTAAAATGTCTTAAAAAAATAAAATAATAAGTATATAAAAATAAGCTTTGTACTACATATAAAGATAATGATGATTATTTTAATCTATAAATGTTCCATCTCTGTTTCACTCTTTAAAAAAAACATTTTTTTTGAAATTTAATTGTAATACATATAGGAAATAAGATTGTTGAATGCAATAACAAAATAAATTGAATAGTGTCTTGAATTCTAACGAAATATGGACAATATAAGAAGGCAGAGGTAAGTAAAAAGTTGCTTTGAAAGTTGCGAATAAATATAAATCTAATTTTTTTAATAAAAAAATAACTCAAATGCTATTAAAAAATGAAAAGCTTACTCTTTCAAAGGTATGGTTATCAGAAGTTTTGCACACATGAAATAATTGTAATATTTTACATTATAAAAATAATATAAATGAAGATAAAAATATGCCGTTAAAAATAAGAATAAATAAGTACCTTTACATGAACTACGTATCTAAACTAAACAAAATCCACTTTGAAAAACACACTTCACTTTAAACTTATAGTCATTATATAGAAGTTTTTTATTTTTTAATTTAAAACACTGTTTTATCATTTTATTTACATCATTAATAAATCATAATCAGTGGGTCGACACTTAGAACATCGTTTTGGTTAGGCTTACATTATCAAGCAATTTTAAACTTCATTCAATTGACATAGAGTTCAAATTATTTTGTACTTTTCCAAGACCTAAGGTCAAGTCTGGCCTGCCAACATTTAGAAAAAATAAAAATATTTCTAATGTTGGCCTCTCCGATGTAATCATATAATAAAAGATTTAATATTTTAGTTTTACTTATTTATTATTATTTCTTCTTTTTTTTTAAACCTTATTTTTGTACATTTTAATTTTTAGCTAGTACAATAATAAATTATTTCTTTCTTTCTTCGATTTCTTGTCAATGGTTAAGACTTAAGCATAGACAACGTCTTGATGTTGATTTGTTGTTTGAAATTTGAATTCAAAATGGCGTTTTATTTTATTGTTTTGATGGTTGTTAAACAAAATTTGTTCTTCGTATATCGTAGATTTTGTTATTTACTCAGTTATAATTGAACTATTTAATTTGTAATATTTCTGCCAAAAGTGTAAAAAGAAGAAAAAGTGTTATATTGTCTAAACAACGTAATCTTTGTGTGTAGATAATTGTGATTTGTGACTAAATATTTGCAATATGTACCCAATGACTGTTCTATATGGAAGATAAAACATAATAATTACAAAACAATTTATGAGAAAACGTCTCTAATACGTCATGTTCTGGCTGTAGAATCAATTGGAGAGGAGATATTATTATGTCCAAAGAAAACAACGGCTTCTTCATATACAATTTCAATATGGCGATCCGAACGGCAACGATATATTGGTATCGAAATTTAGAACGAGATTTAATAGAAATCCCGCAAAATATTTCAAGGAAAAGTATAAAATGTGAATCTAGTTGTATTCACATAATATTTAAGCCGAATTAAGTCCTACATGCCTAAATAAAGATATTCAGTAAAATTCAAATGGAATTATCAATTTTTGCAAGATTTTTGCTGATAATAGTGTGTTTTAATATTATATAAAAATGTTATTAAATAATTAATATTATAATAAACTTATTGATCTACATTGTTGGTGTTTTATTTTTAATTTCCCTTAATTTGAATATGGATGAGAATAATTAGTAGTGCTGTTACCCAGCATCGATAATTTTATCGATATCGATATGAAGTTTTATCGATACTAGCACTCATAAAGAGACATCACTAGCAACGACAACTTTTAAATGTTGGCAGCAATGTGGGTCATGTTTGACGTAAACTTTTCATAGGTTGGTATTTAAGATTTGACCTAAGTAATACATGCATATGTGTGCGTGAGCTCGAAATCGTAGTACTGAGTGCCGTCTCTTACTATATTACTTGCTCTGTGATCATAATATGAACCAAAACACGACCCTCATCCTCCAATTCTCCAGTGACACTTGCACCATTTTTTGTTTGACTGACAGCTGACTGGCGACTGCTGACGTTTACTTGACAGTAAGCAGCTGTGATGCACGGTGCTAAAACCGTAAATTTACCGATTTCGATATAAAAAATATATAAATATTTTATTAAAATATTATATTTTCTGATTATGAATTCTATGATCATGGTATTATAGATTGCCTATCAAAAATAGCTATATAACACTGAGTAAATCATGCAATAAAGCTTATCGATACGGTACTAAAGCGATACTGAAATATCGATTTTTATAATTATTTTCAAATAGTATTTATTTTTAATTTTTACAAAAAAAGGTTTTATTGTAATTGATATTACTATTAAATAATGTTATAAATAAATAATTAAATTTTGGTAATTTTTTACATGTAAAAGTGTGGAGTGAACGATTGAACGTCACTGCACTAAATTTATTTTTATTGCGAATTAATGGCGTAGCCAGGTGAGTTTTCTTGTTTATTTCTTATTTCATAGTGTTCTATAGTTTTCAATTGTTTTGTCTAAATGTATATCATCGAGTAAAATATCACATCTTTCAAAAAGTCTAAATTTTTTCACATATACTTTTATATTTCAAGAAAAACTAATTTTACGAGTAATGAACACGTATTGGATTTGTTCCGAATTTATTCGCTAGGATTATTGTCATCACTTTCACTTTTCACGCTTTTTGCCGATAATAGTGGTTTCAGTTTGTGTACATTACAAAAAACTCCAGTCGCCATGGATGAGTGAGTTGCCCATTTTTATGATAGCCTGGTTCCTGTTCATTGTTTCATTAGCTATGAATAAATTATGACAAGGTTACATACGAATGTTTCGCTAAAATTGTTCAATTATTAATCGTCACGTCACATTTTAGAAACAAATGATTTTTTTTCTGCTACAAAATAAAAATGTTTTCGGTTTATTTACCAACAGCACCATGTCGTCTCTAACGAAAATGACCCGCACAGTCAAAAAACTTGAAGTTCCCAGACCCCTTAAATCGACGACTAGTTCTGCACATAACCGCAACTCGGTATTAGATGTTAAAATAAATTCTGGTAAGAATCTTATTGGATTATAATTTATCATACTTTAAATTTAAAAATAAATATTTGTTCTAATTCTAACTTATAATTATTTTGTAGTTGATGACCTAATAGTACTGACGGAGGCAGTTGCTTATCAAATGATGCAGGGGAATTTTGATCGGGCTCTTCAAAGTAATGTTTCCACTATGTATTCCAATTTGAAACTCTATGGAGCTCAACTAGAGGCATTGTATAAAGACTTCTTAGACAGGTATGGTAAAATTTTATTTAAGTAAATAAATAATTCGATTAGGAGCAAGAAAAAACTAAAAAAGTATTATTTTGCAGGTATTTTGTTGTGTTCCGCAATGGATCCCAGGATGAGCGACTTGATAAAAAAACTCGACTTCATTTGCTTGAGTTAATTGAGTTGCGCGCTAAACACTGGCAGGGTTCGGATTATATGAGTCAATACTACCGACACCGTGGCACCCACGCAGAGGTAAATAATTGCTCTGACACTTCTTATCTATATAAAGAGATGGAGATAGTATGTTCTACCACTTAGCTATTTACAATTGTAACTAACATGAAATGTATAAATAAGTCCATAAACCTACAGATTTCACATTTATTTAAGCAATGATACATGCTTACTAAAAATTAGGTTACAACCACAATTAAATATATTATGTATGTCTAGATCACACATTGGATACTGGCAATTGGCATGCCTAAATAATAAAAACTTTGGTTTATTATCTATTTATTAATTTTAACACTGTATTAGAATTATAATGATTTATGTACAAAAATCGATGAATTTCAATTGGAAGCAACAATTTATTCTCACCAAAACATGTTATAAATGTTTTATTTATAGGTTAATATAAGTGGAACTAGTCTATTGTGTGCTTCATTTCAAAATCTAAACAATTAAATGCAGTTTTGTCAAGAGGCAACAAAACAAAGGATAAAATAATATCATCCAATATCATTAATCTTTCTAGCCCCAGAACCAGACACAATGGAAAATCTATTGTGTCTGGGACCGATCGGGCGCCTTGGGGCTCAATGGGTTAAAATTAAATAATTTTCTGGTTTCACCTAGCACTACAAAATGTCATAATGTTATAGCCACTCTTGGTGCCAACAATGGAGGGTGCGGGGTCCGGTGGCTCGGTGTCCCCGACGCTGGCTGCGCCCGCCGAGCCGCCGACCCTGCTGGGACCCGGTGAAGTGATCAAGCCCTCCGGAAAGTTCCCCAAGCCCACTAAGATACCCGGAAAGAATTACTCCAAGGATGAGGTTGTTATTCGAAATGCTGATTCTGGAAAAGGTATGTGAATATTTTCAATAATTATGTAGAAAAACGATTTGATGAAATTTTTTTTTATTTAAATAAATGTGCATCTTTTCAGTTTATGGTTAGGGAGCCAGGTGCAAATTTGGTTAACTATTTCCTCTCAAGAGATAATTCGTCAGACGCATGAGAGTATAGTATTATAAAGCCTCGTGAACGTCAGCTGGCGCTCGGTTGGGGGGGTGAGCGATTGTAGCCTCCCACGCACATAGGAAAAAAATACATTCATTCATTCATTTCCTCTCAGCTAAAAATTTGTCAAATTGTAGCTAACCCAATATCTCAACGAAAAAAAATAGTCAGCTGGTTACAACATGGTGTATTATACGTCAGCTGGTGTCTTGAACATGAAAGTTAAATTTAAAGAAAAATTTATTTTCCGTTATTTCCTCTCAAACAAAAATTTACCTGATGATAGCTTATATGTAACTGTGGATAAATATATATGTCAGCTGGCTGTATCTTGGTGGAAAAACCGTCAGCTGATACGGGAGGCTACAACCGCTCTTCCCCCCAACCGAGCTCCAGCTGACGTTCACGAGGCTTCATAATACTATACTTTGATGCATTTTACTAATTACCACTTGAGAGGAACTTGGTCATAAAATCTGCTGCTGGCTCCCGGACCATTATCAATTACAAAAAAGTATTTGATAAGGTTTGAACTTCATAAACATTTGATTGTGTTATTTAAATCATTTTTATATTTTAAATATTATATCAGGCTGTTAGAACAATGGTTTATGTAGTTGTAAGGTATAGTAAAATTCTTTGAATTGAAATAAAATAAATATACTTATGCCATTAGGTCAACAAAGTTGAAATAATTTTTCTTGTTGGTATTGCATCCAGATTGCATTCTTATTAGAAAACAAAATGCATGTAACTTTTGTTATTTATAGTGCATGATTAAAATCAATTATATTTTAATTAATTATTCTGTAGTTTAAATTGTGCATGTTGATAATTAGTAATTTTAAATTCTTTTACATTTTAATTTCTTATTAATTTTTAATCTTATAAGAAAAGATATGAAGAAATATATTATAATATATATAATTAATTAATAACATTTATATGATGATACATCTTATGAATATGTCTACTTCTTTTTAATGTCCATATAAATTACATGCTAAGAAAATTTTTAAACCCTTAAAAATAAAACAAATCGCATATTTAACAAGAGTATAGGCTCAATTCCACACCACTATTATTTTGGGAGAACTCTACCCCAATTGAGGTTATTCGGTAAGTTTGCGAATGTGTCTGAAGTTTGATTTTGGGTTTCCAGTGATGGGTATCAAGGGCAGGCGGGTGCACATGATCGAGGAGCTAAGTGATACAATAATATCCTTTCAGAGAGGTATGAATGCACGGTGACGGTGTGGGGCTGTGCGACGCTTAGCATGGTGTTCTGGAACCTTCCTGTCTCTATGCTTTCCCCCTAACTATCTAAAATGATCGAGAATATTTTTATGATAGGGTTGCCACTGGAAAAAAATTATGATATTACGAAATATTTATCCTCGGCGAAATTTAAGTCGCCAGAATTTAAATGTTTCGTTAACGTAATAATAAAGAGATCTTAAAAATAATGAAAGAAGTAAAATGTAAGTCCATGCTCCATCTTAAAAAAAAATAATGAATTGCTGTAAATAATTATTATTAAAACAAATCCGCTCTTGTCTTGCCCATGCTCGCTCATTTATGATAGATAGGCAATTCGAAACTACCATTTATTATGTATGAAAACAAATAAAAATAAGATCGAGGGTTCTGATAGAGGAGTTCATTCAGTTCCAGGTTATCAATAATAATAAATTAACTTTCATTAAATAATCTCACGCCATATAATCACATTTAGCTTTAAGCTTTTCCAAATGGTAACAAAACTAACACGCACAATGGAATAATAACCCTTACATTAAATAAATAATGAAATGATTTCAGTGAGCCCTGGAGCTAAAGAGCGATTGGTGCAAATTACTGGACCCAATGAGGAGAATGTAAAGTAAGTCGTTATATTTTTTCCTTTTATTTATTAGAACTCAGGTACTTTTATCGTTGTTAGTAAAATTGACAATCAATTTAATTTAATCAGTCTTAATTGATAGATTAATCAGACATAATTCACTCATGTTATTAATCACTCGATTCTATAATAAAGAATTTCTAATTTTGTGCTCAAACAGAACCCTGAAACTGACCTTATCTTTAGATTTGCGTTATAATAGATAAGATTTTTCTAAAAGGTATTTAGAATATTATGTCTGACATACATTCTTTCGCCCACGTATTGTCGTGTAACTAACAGGTTTATGATAAAATAAAAACGAGATAAAATAACGTGACTTAATATTGCACGCTAAGACAGATATGGCCTTAGATGCAATGTAATATTACTCGGTTTTGAAATTGACGCTTCAGTGGCTAATGAACTGGAATGCGTAAATGACTCATGAGTTATGAAGCTCTATAAGGATACGACGATTTCGTGATTTTAGCTGTTGCGTTTATAAACACAGGTTATTTGAGAATAATTTTAGTATAGCATAGACTGAATAATGAATCATTGTAGAATTTTACGTGCGAACGGCAAAATGACGATTCTGTTGACGTAATTGTTTATTGCATATTATAAGCCTTTTAGCCTGCGTATCACATATTATAATATCATCATAATATATTTTCTCGTGTAGTGATTACATAACTTGAATCTCATTAATTTATTAAAACATGAAAAAAAAATATAACGAGAAACGCGATGATACGAATACATTTTACATACAATTTAAAGAACTTATAGTAAAGCGATATGATTGGTTCTTTACAAACACATCCCTTGCTACGCATCCTCGCATATCTCTGGTGCAAAAGCACCCTTATGCTGTCGGTAACTACTAACTACTGCACATAGCAGCTGGAGTAGTTAGCTACAGTTAGTAGTCTTAATTACTTGGTCGTATTATATTTCTTTAATCGCTCTAAAAGATATTGTGCAAATAACCTAAAGACACATTGATATAGCCACGCAAAACACCTGATCGGCGACACGATCCGCCGCAACGCGTCGCCCGTCCGGCTGGAGGGCGCGCTCGAGGGCGGGCTCGGCGCTTCACGCGCTTCGCTAGACTCCAACGGTTCCGATGAACCGGTGCGCCCTAGAGAGGTACGTTCTATTTGCTTGTATAGCTTTTATTGATTAGATTTTGTAGAGTTTGGGTAAAAAATTAAACGTTTTACATATATGTAATATAATATCATATCAGCTCTCAGCATGTAACTAATCAGTTATTATTATCAAAAGTTATAGAAGATATTTTTATGTATGAATATTATTGAATTTGAATAGATATCTTGTTTGTATTTAATGTATTTTTCATATAAGTACGATTAATATTTTTGTAAAAAAGTGGGTAATCGAGTAGTGTGGAAACGGACGTGCACGCAAGCGGGAAAGCAATTTGTCGTATTGGAATTAATGTTTTTATAGTATGTAATTGCATTGTTGTATAATAAGTCCGCCCACACAACTAAACATCACATGATTTTGCTTTACTCATTTTTTATGTTTAATTAATTTGAATGTATCATACAATAAAATATTACTAAGATGGGAAAATAATATCAATTTTAATCTGTTATATTTCAGAAATCGCCGCATAACAATAGGGCTCTGCTGCATAGCTTTTCTACCAACGATGCTGCCCTGGGAGAGTATAAGTACACTGTGACTTTTGGCCAACATTCCATTAAGATCACTGGTAACAATTTGGATCTCGTTAAGGTGAGTTTTATTTGCCTTCCCTTACATAATTTCAAGTAGATAAGTGTTTGGTGACACCAATATGAAATGGTTTATTCAAAGCTGCAATGGAACTAATGTTATTAGGAAAGAATATAATTTTTTTAACACACACACACACACATACAAGGCCTAAACACCAAAACACACACATGCATGCCGAGAAAAACAATAATTTCTACTTTTATTTTTTTGTTTGTTATACATTTTTATTTTTATTTTTCTTATTGGCATTTCTTGAATACTCTTTGGAAGAGGGTGCTGACTCCTGACATACAGATACCTAGTTTGGGAGTCAGAGACTTCAATATTTCAAAATGTAAACATTTTTTTGTCAATTATTTTTCGACGACGCGGTTGGCGCAGTGGTAAAGAAACTGCCTACTGAGCCGACGGTCCCGGGTTCGACACTTCGACCCTGGTTAAGCAAATATTTGTGTGATGAACTCAATTATTTGTTCTTGGGTCTGGGTGTTATTATCTATATAATATGTATTTATTAAATACTAGCGGTCCGCCCCGGCTTCGCCCGTGGTACATATTTACGTTTTCTCTACATAAAAACCATCCTCGTACTTCAAGGAATATATTAAAAAAAGAATTATCGAAATCGGTTCAGCCGTTCTCGAGTTATGCGCTTACCAACACATTTTGCGATTCATTTTTATATAAAGATTATATTTATCGTCGCCTAGTACCCACAACACAAGCCTTAATTGAGCTTACTGTGGGACTAGGTCGATTTGTGTAATAATGTCCTATAATATTGCACGCCTCATAAGCGAAGCGTTGAGGTGGGTACTACTGTCACTTCGCGCAAAACATCTGATTTTTCAAACTTAAAATGTCTTTATGTATCATACATTGCACTTGTAAGATAATACATACACACACATATTAAGAAAAAACACTATTTTTAACGTTCATGATATTTTTGATGTCATTTTTGTTATTTAAACTAGTTAAAAAACAGTTTAAAAAAGTTCTGTCTTGGACGTCCGTGTGTCTGTATGTGCGGATCCTTTTTCTTGTTAACACGATAGCGACCGAAATACTTTACTAATCGAGTCTTTTTTTTTCTCTTACGCTTGAGTATGCTCAGGAATAGAACCCTTTCATTTTTCAGGGTCTGATTCGATGTGGTTTAATTGTTATTAAATAAACAAAAATAATAATTAATAAATATTTATTAAAAAAGATTATGAGGCGTGCACTTTTGGATTTTCCAAATTATTTATTTATTTATTTAATGAAGAATGTTTATTTATTTGATCGCAGACAGCGAAGCTGGTGTTGGACGAGTACTTCGAGAGCGCGGGTGCGCTGGAGGCGATGGGCGCGGGCTCGGGCGACTTCTTCACGCTGTCGCAGCGGCCCGCCGCCGCGCTGCTGCTGCGCGACGACGCCGCGCTCAACGGCGCTGATGACGACGACGTGTTCGCGCCGCCGCAACAGGACGACAACGCAGGTACGTGTGCAGTGGTGACGTCACGCGACTAGTGTAGCTCGGTGTTTATTGTTAGTTGTGTCGATGTGTAGGAAGGGGGGGGGGGCGGATTGGCGTAACTCAGTGTTAGCTGTTTAGGTGTAGTGATGTGTATGAGGGGGTCAGTGATGACGTCATCGTGTTAGCGTAGCTCGGTGTTAGCTGTGCTGATGTGTATGAAGGTGATGACGTCATCGGACTGGCGTGGCGTAGCTCGGTGTGAGCTGTTTAGGTGTTGTGATGTGTATGAGGGGGATGGGGGTGCGTAATGAGTCATGCGGCTAGCGTAGTTCGATGTTAGCTGTGCTGATGTGTATGAAGGTAGTGTTTATTGTTTCGCTGTAGCGGGGGGGAGGGTGATATCGTCGTAGGACTGATGCTACTCGCTGGTTACTGTTATCTGTGTCGCTGTGTATCAAGGGGGGTGGAACGCTGTTAGCTGTTTAGGCGTAGTAACAGATCACTATTGTCATTATGTATGAGTGGGTGCGTAATGAGTCATGCGGCTAGCGTAGTTCGATGTTAGCTGTGCTGATGTGTATGAAGGTAGTGTTTATTGTTTCGCTGTAGGGGGGGGGGGGGGGGAGGGTCATATCGTCGTAGGACTGATGCTACTCGCTGGTTACTGTTATCTGTGTCGCTGTGTATCAAGGGGGGTGGAACGCTGTTAGCTGTTTAGGCGTAGTAACAGATCACTATTGTCATTATGTATGAGTGGGTGCGTAATGAGTCATGCGGCTAGCGTAGTTCGATGTTAGCTGTGCTGATGTGTATGAAGGGGGGTGAGTGATGACGTCATCGGACTGACGTAGCTCGGTGTTTACTGTTAGCTGTAGCGATGTGTATGAGGGGGTGAGTGATGACGTCATAATACTAGTTGTCAACTATGTGTGGTTAGGTGTATAGCTGTACTGTTGTGTATTAGGTTAGTTAGTGTTTAGATGAATCTGTATTTGCATAGGGATTATTTTATTATGTCTTATCACAATAAGATAATCTCTAGGCATATACGGGTTGATTTATACAAATAATATTAAATGGATATTTCTACTTCTCTTCTTTTTTAGTTGAAGACGTCATCGGAAGTAAGCAATTTTTGAAAATAGGAATCTAAGTATTTTAAATGATTTTTTTACTGTTGAAGTCTTAAGTGATACTAGTGATCTATTTTACATTTATTATAAGGATTTAAATTTAAACATTTAATAATAATACTTGCATGAAAATAAAGTTTGAAACAAAATTTTCTTGCGCCTTCGAGTTTATACTAACCTAGGAAGCATGACGAGATTCTGCTGTTTAGATGCAAAGAGTGCTATAATACAGCTACAATAATAATAAAGGTATTTATTTGAATATCTCTTAGCGACTGGCTGAAGCATGTAGGGTTTGGAAACAGTAATTCATAGATTGTGGTTGAATTTCAATTCTCATCAATTGTTTTATAGTATGTATTATTGTATATTGTGTATTTATTATTATACCATTTCACATAGACTATATGAAACACGGGTTATGGCAGCGTGTTTTTCCAAATTAAACATTATATCATCGGCCATTATTAATGTTTCACCTGCCCATAACATTAACTAGTGACGGTTTCATTATTCATGAACAATTATGGTATTACATGTTTCGTAAATTAACAGGTACCTTTCACACTTGGTTTTCAAAATTCAAAACGTCATCAAAACAACTCTATCATCTAAAAAGAAATAACAAGTTGTAAAACTATCACTATAAATAAAATCTTTTAATTCCAAGTACACTACATCTCGACATTTATTTCATTTCAACTATATTACACACACACTTGTACATGTTTCAATTAATAAATAACACAACACCCGAGTCGATGTTTTATTTACACACAACAAACAAACTGCAAAAGTACAATTTAGCATGTTTTGACGGACAAAACAACATAATTGTTGATGAATGTGTGCCGTCCACGGCGGTGTCGCGCCGCGTGTGTACAGTGTGCGTTGTGCGTGTGCAGGCGACGGCGAGGCGGCGCCGCGCCGGCCGCGCTTCTCGCGCGCCACCTCCACCGACAAGAACCAAGGTAAGCTTCTGGAACATTCGATCGCGAGCGGCACCCTTTTAGAACATTTGATCGCGAGCGAACCCTTCTAGAACATTCGATCGCGAGCGGCCACCTTCTAGAATGTTCCATGGTGTTCTAGAATGTTCGATGTTGACTGGCACTCGTCTGGAATGTTCGATGGTTGATGTTGTGCGTAGGAGTATGCTTTGCTTCTGTATGGATGTTTGCGGTTGCAATGTTTGGACACACTGAAATAATGTAAGGATGTACAACGCAACGTGTCAACGATTAGTTTTAATGAAAATTTTGAAATATCTGGTTGGGTTAAGTTAAACCATATAAAATTATTTAGATTGATTTGGTTCTGAATGTATGTATTCAAACTTAAAAAAGTGTGTTTAAATATTGTAACCTTTCACATTAATTTCGTCGCAATAATATTTACGATGCGCGAAGAAAAATTGCGCTTTTAATGTCGCTCGCTATCGATGTTCAAGTTATTTGCCGGAAATTATACATATGACAGGCACACGTACACACATGTAATCGTATCATATTCATTAAAATCATTTATTCAGTTTTATTTCACCTATTTTATTATTTTTATTTCATTACTGCATACTTACATATTTAGAAATGTTACATGATTAAGTAAGAAGGTTTATACATAGTTTGAGAATTTAGAAGGTTTAATAGCCTCTTCATGTTTTTATAATATACAACAACAAGAACACAAACATCATAAAGTTTTTAACATTAATCCAGAAATTACGTGAATATTTATCAAGGTCTGTTTAATACCACTTTGTTTATTGTGCATTGTGAAAACTAATATAGCTTTCCGTTTCAACATTTTGATTAATATAAATTAGAACCATTAACTGCATGCAGTTTTATCACTTGACTTCTAAATTTAAAATGTGATAAGACTGTTTTTAATATCATTATTTAGCAAAATGATTAATATTAGAATGGTTTGTCGTTCGTGTAGAATGCAGAAGTCAGTCTAACAAGATTATTTTGCAACATTTGTGACTAATTAACTAATTAACAATAGATATTTATTTTCTTTTTATGATTATATATCTTGCTTCAAAATGAATGTTTCATATTGTATTAATAGCAAGA
The DNA here is from genome assembly GCF_061535395.1 of Colias eurytheme. Classification (NCBI taxonomy): domain Eukaryota; kingdom Metazoa; phylum Arthropoda; class Insecta; order Lepidoptera; family Pieridae; genus Colias; species Colias eurytheme. Next base: position 4,253,793 of record NC_142981.1, on the reverse strand, counting down.
ATTGGCACAAAGCAACCATTCCTTACGGAAAAATAAAAAAATGATAGAACCTTAACTAGTAGACATTCCTTGCAGCAATACGATAAATGACAATATATCATTTGCTACAAAAAAGCGAATCAGTATTTCATAATCAACATACGGACCGGAAACACCTAATGTTTCGGGTCGGTAATGATGAGTATTGAGAACATTGAGATAATATTACTACGTATGGGGGAGACACCACGAACAAAATCTGTGCGCCATTTTTTGCTCTAAGTTTTAAAAATTATTATCTAGTTAGGTACTTACCGATGAAAGTTATTCCTTTGCACTTTTCCGTATTATTTGTATTATTTGTGGAATATCGTAACACACACGAAGGCATATTTGATGCGTTTTACTTTAAAACAAATAAAAAATGAGCGTGCAGTTACGCCATATGGCGTATGTTGAGCGGAACATAAGTGATGTAGGCGGTGTCGTCTCCATATGTATATCTCAATGATTGCGCACCGAATTGTTCGCATTCGCACGTACACGTGTGGCCCGGCGCAGGTGCAGGCGCAGGCTCGCGGCAGGTGTACACGTACGAGACGCTGGTGCAGTACGCGGACTCGCCGCTGAGCAAGCTGCCGCCGGCCGGGCTGGCGTCGTTCCCGCCGGAGCTCGCGCGCAAGGTAACGCTGTCGGCGCCGCGCCCCCGCGCCCCGCCCCCGCCCGCGCGCCCCGCGCCCGCTCGCCTGCTGCCCTTCCGCGTGTGGCCGCCGCTGCACCACCCCAACTACCTGGCGGCGCTGCTCTGCCGCAACTTCTACTAGCGAGGGGCAGCCGGCGCGCGACCCCCCCCTACCACTAGGGAACGCGATCGCGAGGCGTTTTGAATATCCCTATTACCTTTTCTGACGCTCAGGAATATAATTTCTTTGCTAGATGCACCAGTGAAAGATTCTGGATAGCAGATGGGACAGGATTTCGGGACGTGGAAACAAGTAGATCTGGCTCGGCTTTTATAGGCTCGATTACAAATCGCCTCGCGATCGCCCCCTAGTTTAGACGCCTTTCCTTCCCCGACCGGAGATTGAGTTCGTCCCGCTCGACCCCCTCTCCCACGCACCAAAAAATGACAACCAAGAAACTAACGCTAGCTTTCATTTGTGTAAAATATTTAACATAACAAACGTGCTCGATTGTGGGTTGAAGTATTATACCGGGGTTTCGTGAGTAAATGTCCGGATAATCTTTGAGGAGGATTTATAATTTTGATGAATGGGTAACGTTTTCCGGCTCCTCTTTAGGCAGCCGAGATTAACTTATCGGTATCGGATCGAGCACGTTCTGGAATGTTCGCTTAAATTGAATGCACGATTTCTATAACATCTAATTGCACTCGCAACTGAATGCGTTTTGAGCATGAGGGGCCGCAGGTTTCACCACTTTCGGAGGAAAGAAATCTCAGTGTACTTATTGATAGGAATTAATTAAGAATAAACTCGAATGTTATCGATCCTGTGTGGTGTAGGCTAGTCCGATTGCTAAGGATAAATTAACGATATAAGCTTGACTTCATTCAATAGTCCTAAGCGACTTTAAATAAGACTGATCCTATTAGTTTGTAATTATTTGAGTCTGATTAAGCGTAAGAGCGTTAAAAAAATTATAGTCTGACGATGTATTTGTTCATTACTTAATGTTCCTAATTTGTTTTAAAGTAGGTAATAATATATTGTGACCGTTTGTAAGACTGAATTGAAAATTCACAATATGTTTAATGGTGATTATAAAGATTTTTTGATGATAGTATTAATAGATATTGTATTCTGTGATGATTATTGATAAATTTTTATGCAAAATGTTTTGAATATGTTTATAACTATACAGGGTGTCACACTATTGGTATACTAAGCGCGAAGGGACTTATAGGTTTGCATACACTGATCATGAAAAAAATACTTAAACAACAAAATTACGTCAAAAATTTTTAGCTAAATTTTTCCTGAAAATCCATGTTTTCTTCTCTGGCTTCGCGCAGCCGGCATATAACGCTTCTCTAATGTGAGCATTTTGTCTATGAAAACATAATCTTAAACGATAGCCCACGTGCTGGTGGCAAAGCTGGGCGGGTTGCTTGTTATGGGTATACACATAGAGGTTTAAGATTTCATCTATTTGAAAAAAAAATGCGTCTGGAATTTTTTAAGTATTTTTTACGTACTCAGCGTATGCAAAACTATAACCTATTTTGAGCTTAGTATACCAACAGTGGGACACCCTGTATATATGTACTGGGACGGCGATACTAATTCCGATTTAAATATTCATGCTGCTTGGACAGAATGGATATTCGAGAGGGGTACAATACAGGTAGAGGTTTACCAGGATACTCTGCAACGTGTTTGTTATTGAATATAATGCTTATATTTTGTTTACGTTTTGTTAAAAGTTTCGGTTTTGTTATCAAAATTTCCAGTGTTATTTCTATTTTCTTGTCATTGTCTGTTGCTTGAAATATAAAACTTAAAAAACGCATTCGTCTTTGCTTACTCTTTTGCTTCCCTTCTAACATTAGCGCGCACTAATCTCTGAACGACATCATCTAAAAGAAATATAAATCAAAACAAAATGTTACCTATTTCCTTAGCACGCTTGAAGCTATCTAACAATTCATACTGTCGCACGATTTACCGCTTTGAATATTAATATAGTGTATTCAATGATATCTGAGTGTATGTATTATAATAGCACTGATAAATATGTAAGAAAGTAGGCACATTCAATCTCAAATAGAAAAACAAAAAGTGCATGATTGCACGGGGAAAGTTGAAAATTTTTACATTAACGACGTACACACGTGATCAGAAAAATTATTTGGGTCAATTGATATCTGCAGAGTTGCCTGGAGTTTGACAGCGCCAGTTATTTGAAGAAGGTTCGTGCTGCGGTCACCGTCGCCGCCGTAGACGCGCCCGACTCGCCCGAACCAGAGTAATCTCCCACACACACGCGCACGCACTCACCTCACACACACACACACACGTGCGCGAGTGACACACACAGTTGCCTGAGCATACATTTCCAGCAGCTTCACTCCTTATTTAGTCATTCGCGAGACCCGTGTCTTTGCTTTCGAGCTAGGTTACCCGTAGAGTCCTGTCGCTATAGCCTAGCTAAGACCTGTCCGTCTCTCGAAGATTTCTCACGCGCTTGATATACTAATATAGCGGACTTATATTTTACTCACTAAAAGTATTAGCTCACCAAAATATTTATTTTATTTAATGTGGATATCGTAGTATGTAGTTTTTAATCCATTATTTACGAAATAATGAGTGTGGATCTAATGATAAATTGTAATCACGCAGAGATATGTTGCGTTGTTAAAATTCTTCGTCCGCAATATGTGATCTCTTTTCGTAATACTTTCAACACTAATGCATTGCTCTTAAATATTTACTCTGTGTTTAGTATCTTCGATAGAACAAATAACGTGGCGTTTAAAGCAGACATGATTGAAATGGAATTTAAAACGTAGACGTCCGATGTGCATGTTCTTAATATATTTTTGTTGTGTATACTCTGAAGGAACATTTAAGTTTCTTATATCATAGAGTGATTCCATTTATTTTAAGAAGAATGCATGCATTTCTTTGTGTGTTTGTATACTCATTCAAACTTGTATCTAGTGTCTAGTCTTGTCAAGTAGATATCTCAATATGTCGTAAGATTTTATTTTCAAAGGAAAAGCCTGGATGGTATAACTTTCGTTGATCTTTATATTATATATTTACATGCAAATTTCATATTGAGATACAGTTTTTTTTATTATTATCTCGTTGATCTTTAAAATATTTTACCTATGAGTTATGGCAGCTAATTATTAGTTTATTGTGAAATTATCACAAAACTAGTCCAGTTCCAGTCGTTCCAGGCTATCCTATATTCTTTAGAAATATTTCACGAATAACTGATGGAAAATATTAAAAATATTTTAAGACTGTTAATACATATTTATATATGTTTATGATGCTGTTAAAAGAGCCTTATAATATTTTATATTTGTAGCAATGCTACTATTTTATTCATTAACTATTAAATTAAAAAGTTTATTTGTAGATGGATTTCGTTTGAAATTAATATAGTTAAAAAGCCTGTTTTTATGATTGATAATATATTTTATTTGTATTTGGTGCACATTGATATAAATGTCACATTTCATTACACTGGGGAAATGGAATAAAAATCTGCACTTAGGTATGTATACACTCTGGAATATATCTCTATAAAAAAGTACTATTGAAAATGAATTTGTTTTAAAACGGTGCTCATTGGAAAGTATTATAACTTTAAATTTTATATTTGTCCATTTTTTTGTTGTATAGTAATTACAAAGGCTATATTGTGAAAATTTATGATATACTAAATTTTATAATAAATTGGAGTTTTATTTATTACCTAATTTAAAAGAGAATCCTCTTCACATCATTATCTTTTTTGCAGAATGCAACTTTTTTTTCTACACATATCTACATTAAAATACGTACAAAATGAGATGATTTAAAACCTCGACTACCAAATTTTATCAAATTATTAGAAAGTTGCTGTGAATAAATAAGCCAATGCAGACTAATAAATTATCTTATTTTTTTTTGTTTCGCTCCAAGTAATCATTAGCTATTGTTTAAGTGGCATTAAAAATACATACATACTACTACTAAACACACTTTCACCATAATCCTACTTATAATATTATAAATTATAGTATTTATAAATGCGAAAGTTTGTGAGGATGGATGTATGTGTATGTGTGTGTATGTTTGTTAATCTTTCACGAAAAAACTACTGGACGGATTAAGATGAAATTACAGTAATATAGGCTATTCATCAGAATAACACATAGGCTAAATTTATAATGATTTTATTAATTTTGGTCATTATAACGATACGTGTCGGTTAATTCGGAAAAAAATCTTCCATCTTAGAGCTATCTTGGCGTGCGCAGCCTAAACCAATGGAGTTACATAAAGATGATGGACCGCAGAATTGTTTGTATTACCTAAGTAGATCTAAATAAAAGTCCGCGAAAGCATATAATATATACCTTTCATGTGCGAGCCAGTACGACCAAAATTGTGAAAAACCATAAATTTTATTAAATTTCGTACTATTTTACAATGCACATAATATTAGTGTATATTAACAAACTCTTATCAATTCTCGCTATAGGTATGTAAGTATTTAATGTAGATAAACTTTTTCTTTCACACTAAGTAATTTGGCCGAATAGCACGATATGATTGACTTGAAGGGAGCGCCCAACGGCGTCGGCGTCGATCTGGGATGTACGATGTGGACTGAACTACATAAGAAAAATGTACCTATTTATAAAAGACACGTAACTTAATATGGCAGACCAAATTCTACGCGAGCGAAGCCGCGGGCAAAAGCTGGTATAATCAGTAGGTAAATAAAACCAGTTTTCTCATGTTTGAATAGTTTATTTGACTGAGTAATAGTGGTATTCTTGATATCTACAATTTATTTGATAATCTAGGCTTACCAACATAAATAAAACAAATTTGTCATAAATTAAATATATTTACAAAATAAAACACAAGATTGGCTGTACAACAAAGTTAAGCGACTACTGTTTCACGTTACACGTATTAATATTTTTTGAATGATAAAGCGTATTACATAACCAGAACCGCATACAAAAGTATTGTTTTAAATGGCGAACAATAACGCACATTCACTAGCTAGGCTAGTTAGTGCTGATCGACACTTGAAGCAAATGTCTCTTAACATTCATATAGGTACACGAGATTTATATATATTAAGATGATTATTCATAATTCTTACATGGAGATTAAAATATAATGGCAAAGCGATTACGATTTGATATACATATATTGCTATTATTATTGGTACATATATGAAAATACACCTTTGAATGTACATATGATTAATGTACGTAGAACTGACAACCTTTAAATTAGACAAAGAAAATGCATCAATTTATGTGAATTTAAATTTATGTAATCAATGATTGATGAAGTAAATAATGTTATTGTCAAGTTTGATCGAAGTTAGACTTGGAAGTAAGAGGTACATTTGTGTTAGATAGTTTAATATTTCTGTGGACGTCAACACAGGAATGTTGAATATTACTCCTTATTTTATTTATGAGTAAATACGAATGTAATGAAATGATCCTGTAGAATTGAGCTGCCCATAACTTAATTCCTTACGTTACGCTGTAGAAAGAGGCTGTTTATTACATTTAATTAAAAACTTTGAATAGAAATGCAACAAATATATTTTCATACAATAATAAAAGTAACTTATGATACAAAACGTTAAAATAAATGCATTTAAATACTTAAGTTGTACATGAGAGACGTTTTTAACTAATGTAATATAATTCCTCTTACTCAAGCTCACAAAATATGAAGTTATAATGGTCTTTCTACACTAGATGGCGCTGATATACATTTATAATATAATCCAAGCGATATCTCCCGATTAAATCTAGAAAAGCCTACACCTGAGTCTATATAAATATATTTTGATATATCCTTACTGGTTTCGCACTTTCCAATAAACATATTTATGCAGCAGAAAACCAATCTGCTTAAAATAGTTGATTCTTAATAAATCTGAACGATAGGCCTGTGGGAAAATGCGAAACAAGTGTCTTATACAATATGGCCATAAACCGTGACATGATTTGAACATTAAGCTTATCTAATAATTTCGCTCGGACAACTTCTCTGTGATGTTAGCGGCCCGAGTTCTGGCGTGTTGCATGATGTCCACGGCCAGGTCTTCCACAGTAGTGTATCTAGACTTCTGAAAACTGAATAAGTCTGTGATAAAACCTACTATTTCCGATTGGAAGGATACACAGACGTCTTTTAGCCGTTCCCTTGGTCCTAGGAAGCCCCAAACTAGAACAGGTAGAAGGTGCTCGGATATGGAGTAGAAGTGGGCCATGAAACCGTCTTGGTATTGTAGGTAGCGCCGCTTCGCTTTGATCACTGACCACACTGCTGTTGTTAAGGCCTGTAATTTAAAAAGCCGTCTTTAAATGTCTATAATATAATAATGATAATTTTGACAAAGAGTTCAGTAAAGGCAAAAAGCAGTAATAAAAGTTCTCAGGAATTTTAATAGATAATAATTACACATCGTATTGGTATGGTAGGAGTAGAAAATATATGAGTCAAGATTTTCTATTGTAATTAATTTTCTTTTCTTTATATTATGTGGTACTTAATTAAAAACTGCTTTAACGTTTTTTGCATGCTGTGTTTGTTACATTTATCATGTTTATTTTTGTGTTTTAAAATATTTTGTAACAGTAAAATGTAAACAAACGTTGGTAAACCAATAAATAAATAAAGATTCGAGAAGCAATGCAGTCCTAGTTTTAATTTCAAACTTATTCTAAGGAACCTATACTTTGAGACGAGAATTTTATACATAATTTAGAGAAAACAGTATAAACATACCGTCTCCTTGAACCCGTCGGAGAGCCAGCGGTTGCGAACAACGGCAAGCACTGAAGCCGGCGGAGATGCCAGGTCTTCGAAGGCGTCCAGCAGAATGTAGTCCAGTACCACGTCGTAGAATGTCAGGACCTGGGGAAATAAGTATATATCTATACTAATATTATAAAGCTGAAGAGTTTGTTTGTTTGTTTGTTTGAACGCACTAATCTCGGGAACTACTGGTCCGATTTGAAAAAATATTTCGGTGTTAGATAGCCCATTTATGGAGGAAGGTAAATATTTCATCACGCTACGGGCAACAGGAGTGGAGCCACGGGGGTGAAACCGCGCGGAGCTGCTAGTAGTTAAAAATTATGGAGCTTATAATAAACATGAAACACTTTGATAGTCCAGGGTTTCAATGGATGATTTAACATGAGGTTCTTTGGTATTTTTCCGACTACAAAAATAAAGCATAATCAGTATTTTTAATGAATAGATGATTTTTTTTATTTATTTATATCGACAACCCACCTTAACACCTTTGCTTGTCAGTTCGCTTTCTAACACAGTCCAGTTGGCAGCATCCGTCGTCCATGACACCATTTCTTCATATGCGACTAGAAATTCTTTAGGTTCCTGAAAATTAAAAACATACTTACATTCCTCAAGTTAATTGTTCTGGTTTATTTATTATAGAAGATGATAATTTAGAACCTAAGCTACTAATACTCATTTTTAGGGTAGGTGGGTATAATGATAGTTATACCGTCTACTTCAATCAGTTATTTTGGCTGTTATATTTGTAGTGTGTATACTTGGTGTATACAAATAACGATCATCAAGATCATTGGAATACGTCTTGAACATCACAGACAATAAGCGAAACCAAATACGAGTACCTAGTAAAAAAAGAAAGAAAAATTTTTTCATATTTTTTTAGTATACATATTTATACAAAATAATTGATGCGCGCATGCATATGTTAAAGTGCGTTTGCGTACATAAAAGCTACATATTATGCATGGTGTCTCACCCAAGAAGCTTATATCTAATACACTGGAGATTTCAGTATGAACATTAACTTGTAACAAGAAAATATGACATGGAATGACGCCTGTATGTTTTTTTATCCCTTTCACACCTAACTTGCCAAGTTTTTTTTATTCCCTGGATGTCATATTTTCTTGTTACAAGTTAATGTTCATACTGAAATCTCCAGTGTATTAGATATAAGCTTCTTGGTCTCACCTTATCAGCAAACAGCAGCAGGTCAGTGAGCACCTGCCGCCCGGCATCAATGAACCACGCCCAGGCGGCCTGGTCGCGGAACACGGCGCGGAAGGCCAGCCGCAGGCCGTGCAGCTTGCACAGGAACTCCGCGTCCGAGCCGCACGACAACACCTCCGTGCGGAGCGTTCTGACCATTTTATGACATTTTGTGTAAAATATTGGGAAATTTTATGAGTATAAAGAAGCTTGTTTGGAAGTTGCTTCTTAATAAAGGATAGGCGATGTGGTCAATTTTGAATGTATGAGGAAAAGTGAACGATAATAGTAGGTAAGTATGGTAAATGTTAAAACTGTTATAATCATTCAAAAGTGCTTCTAAGTTCTAGAAGAAATCTAATTGAATAAATAAATGTTTGAGTTTAAAATCAAGAAATAATGATTTTTATTTGAATGGAATTAAAATCAATTGTAATAGAGATCAATATGAGTATGCAACTTATTTCGTATTTGATTTGATTTTAATTTCTATACTTAAGATAATTATAGTCCTTTTCACCTAGGATGATTCCTGTGACACTTCATCGTGTTCCGAATTACGTATTTTATGTTTAAAACGCCAAAATAATTTTAGTGCATAATATTTTTATTTTATGGCGGCATTATTACCAAAAATATAAAAATGAAACATCTTAAGCTTATAAATACAAAACAGTATTGTTTAGTTTAATATAATGAAAAATAAAATAAAATAACACAAAATACGCAATTCGTGTACATGAAATGGATCGTTGAAAAATCATAGAGTTGGAAAATATATAATCGGCGCCCATCTTGTGATCGTTTGTCAATCGAGTAAATCGTCACAGTACGAGTGCGAGCCTTGTATACAAGTTGTATTTTTATATTGATACTTTACGTGGTATTCTGTTATTGTTACTAATTGTTATTGTTGACTTTTTGTTGCTGTTGTTTGCTAAGTTTCCTTAGTTAATTGTTGGCGAAATGCCGAAAAAACTAATTTTGGTACTTTATTCAAATCGATTTCATTTCCATATAAAATATTATCGATTATCGGAAACAATTGATATGATTTCAGTAAAGACATCTCTACACGTGTCAAAAATCGATGTGTCACAGAAATCATCTTAGGTGGAAAGGACTATAGTTAAATGTTTTATAATATCACAAAAGAAAATACCTATAAGGTATCCCAGTTTCTAGCTGCTTAAGACCCATTTGATATAATTCTAGGTTTTCTATTTCTGGCACTGTTTCAGCTAAATCATCGAAGTCTCTAAGGTCTGCAACCTGCAACCACACAAATTTTAACATTACACTTAATTATCAAACTGCTAATGCAATACTAGACAATAATAACCACAATGGGTACACAGTAAAAACACAGCAAAAATAATCCTGTAAGGCTTTCATATCGTGTACTAGTTAAGTGAAATTAAAATTAGTCACTTTTATTGCCTTCTCTATTCTATAGTTATTATGATAATTTGTTTTTAATAAAGCCTCTTTAAACGAATGTTAAAAAAGACGAAATGTTGAAAAATTTTGTTCGCACGTAACTAACAACAGGTAGATGTACCATATTACGTAAGTGTACGAAATTCCGTAAGTTTTCGGTTTAGGCCTAAAAATAAGAAAAACTTCTAATTGTATCAAAAAGTTATAAAATGATCTATTATGTGTGTACAGTAGAGCGTCTTTTACACGCGTTTGAAAGAACTGTAACCATCATCGGCTCAGTTATCACGTCTCCCTAGGTCTGTCTGCGCCAAACCGCCATAAAGGTAGTGGGTGTATTGCGTACGCGTAAGCTACCGCGCGGATTTTCATAAGGATATTGCGAGTGATATGTTAGTATTTTCATAACTCAGTAATGTAATTATTTTTAAGGGTTTTAAAACAAACTGATTGATTACCGTTTCAAGTTACTTCATTTAGTTTTTAGCGAGTAAATTGAAATTTTCTGATTGCCGCAATTACCTACCCCAAAAACCAACAGTGTCCCTTATTACGTAATAATTACGGAATAGAGGAAAGGAAGGTGATTTTGTTTTTTGTAATTTGTCAGGCACGAGATGAGATAAGTAAACGAAAAAAGCTGTTACAGGTCTAATATATAACATAGTTTCTTGGAATCAAATTACGTACTTATTACGATTTTATTTCTCTATGTTATGAAATACGTGTGTAAAGAGAAAACATTTTTTTACTTTCAACAGATTCGTCACAACTCACAAATAACATCGGTACAAAATCATTAATTTGTTTAATTTACTTGTATCTTCCAATATATTTTTTGGTAACTATTACTAGTATGATTGCATTCCTATACAATTCAAGTCATTTTATGTTGTTAAGAAGAGTTACTCGTTAGAAATTTATGTTAATGTGACTACCGCAATTACCTACACTGTTTTTGGCTGTGTCTCTTATTACGGTAGATATAAAAGTACCTGAGTGAGCTATTGAATTTTATTTTTTTTTCAGGTCGAAATGTCAAACAAAAAGTACTCCAACGAGGACCGCGCCAAAGCTTTAGAGGATATAACAAGTGATAACTGTAATCGGTGTACATACATAAAAAAAAAAACATACCGGCCGAATTGATAACCTCCTCCTTTTTTTTGAAGTCGGTTAAAAAATGGAACCATGACCATATATCGTGCATCTAAGGTATATATAACATACCCAATCAGACCACCTTGCATGACAAAATTAATAAAAAAAACAAAAAAACAAGAGTCAGCAGGAGCTCCAACAGTCCTGTCATCGATTGAAGAAGGTTTGTTAGTAAAATGGGTACCTACCTAAAAATTGTAATAAACTGTTTTCCTACAGTAAAAAAAAAGTTGTTTTATTTAGAACTCGTCACATTAAATTTATGTTTAATATTTCATGTAATCCTGCAGATAAACGGCATTTTTCTGCTTATGCCGGAATTACCAGCACCCATTTACGGAATTACCTGGAAAGTCAAATTTTATACCGTAATAACGGACATTTACGAGGTCCAGAAAAAATACATTTACTTTTATAAAATAGTTTAAATACAGTAGTGTTACATATCAATCTCTTATCTGAAAACCTCTTTTTACGACTAATCTAACTTCAATTCGCAATTTTTTCCTGCTTTATTGGAAATTGCTAGGAAAGTTAAGAATGCCTTAGTACTCCGGAATTACGTACATTTACCTTATTGCGGTATAGTCGAAAATTTCACACATGACTTTACAGTAAGTTAGTTAGATTACCTGATCCTCAGCCGAGGCGAAGGACTCAGCACTAGAGTGGAGCTCCTTCGTGCGGTCGGAACCTGCGTGCGTGTGTGTAGAGAGCAGCCGCACGCGTGCGAGTGACCCCTCCCCGCCCCCAGCCCCGCCCCCACCACCGCTCTCAGAGCGGAACAGCACCGACCGCTGGTCGAGGAACAGGAGCTCGCAACGCTCCTGGAAAATTAGAGAAAGAAAATAATAAAACACCAGACACACATTTTAAACTAGAAATGGGCATTGGTTGTTGTTTAATGTAAGATAAGTAGTAAGGCGACTTAGATCGCAGACATCGGGTTTAAGAATTTGGAATATATAGGTTTCTTTACCCTCCCTTAATAAATGTAAAATGTTAGGATGATAAATCGGTGAATCCATCTAAGTAGTCATTTTTTAAATGAAAATGCAACATTGTTTTAATGTGCGTCTTAGTGGAGGATATGCCGTTGTTCTACTTGAGTTTTAAAGTACCTAATTAATCTGTTTGAGAATCCGTCATTGATCCACCTCTTTCAGTATGAAATTTTAAATAATATTATGTACGTCTTCCTGTAATGTTGAATAGTTGCAAATGTTACCTGTAGCAAGTAGGCATTTTGTAGCAGTTCCTGTATCTCCCTACAGAACTCCGCCTCCTCAGGCGAAGTGAGTGCGAGCGTGCCGGCGCCGCCGCCTCGTGCGTTCACCGAAAATGCGGCCAGCGCATCTTCCCAGTAGTTTATACTCGTCTCTAGAGCTTCCATACCTTTTTGAACAAATAATAAAAATTCATAAAAATAACTGGAAATCAAATGAGCAGCCACGTACAGCAAAATCTGGTAGCTACAGTAAAGAATCAACATGGCAAATCTAACATAATCTCGCATCCACAACACACATTTTATTAAAATCGGTTTAGCCGTTTAGGATGAGTTCAGTGACAAACACATAGACATACATCCTATCCTAATATTACTGCTACCTTTGAATAATTATGGATAGCCTGTTTGTTTCACATCATAACATACAAATAAAACAAATAAATTTTATTTAAATGTGTTTATTTGGTAAATGAAAATAATTTAATGTATATTAGTTAGTATAAGTATAGGTTTGTACAAATAAAAATATATGGCAAGATGGCTCAAATAAAACATTGATTGTCTTCAAGGAACTTGAGCTTTGTGCTGAAAATGCATATAAGTCTATATATCACAACTATCTTCTATTATATTATAGCAATACAACTTCCTTATAGGATCTTTCCGTCTGACTAGTGCTCTGAATGTGTTGTATCATATCATGTACCCCACTATTGAGATCTTGTATGGTTCCCGCTAGAGCTGTCAATGTATCTGCTATTCTATCGTCTAGCATTGATCTGCGTTCTTCTTGTGAGCGCAATGTACTGGCTATTGATTGTAAGGCATCCGCCATTCTCTCTTGTGACGCTATTCTACGTTCTTCTAAATCTAACGCCCATCGGGGAGGCGGTGTAACTCTGGCTTCATCTGAAAAAAAAATTGAATGTAATTAAAATGGACACTCAGTTCAAAGCAGTTTTATTTTAAATATTCAAGAAATACTTATAATATTGGAAAATTTTTATAAACATTTAAAACAATAAAAATTTTGTGAGTCCAGCGGTTAAAAATGTTTTTTTCACAAATTAATGTGATCAACAAAATTAAAAAACCAAGCCATTATTTTATAAATAATATTGTTTTAAATAAAAATACATAATAAGAATCACCTGTGTGCATTTTAGAGTTATTGCTACTAATAGACTGTCTAACTTTGACTTTCACTGGGACGGATTCATCTATGCTTTCATCGTTAGAAACTTCCTCATTGTCTGAATTTTCTGTTAAGAAATTTTCTAACTGCTTGGATGATGAGACTGCAGCACTGACTGAACCCTCTCCATTTAGTTCCAATACTCTTATTTCTAGATCATTAAGTGGTACAAATCTGCTGCTACTAGCGTTTGGATCAGATTGAAATTTCTTAGCATTTGCAGCTTTTTTTCTACATTTATGCCGCCATTCAAACCAGTACTGTAAAAAAGAACAAAAAATTATTAATAAAATTCATTAAAAAGCAAAGAATTATTTATTTTAAAAATTGTTTGGGGATATTATACTTTCTTCCATCCATCGGGTGCTTTTAAAGCTCCTGATTCAACAGCATTCAGCTTTTTGGCCAGCACTGCCCATTTGTGCCGCATTGCCTGATGGCTCATGGGTGCACTTGGCAGCAAACCTTTGGACATGTCTCTGTTTGATTCTAAAAAATCTATTAGGATTTCTAGCTGTTCTCTAACTATTCTTCGAGGTGGTGCCATCTGAAACATGTAAAAAATATGAAATGGCAAATAATTAAAATTAAAATGAATTCAAACAACTTAATATTAAATTCTTGTCAAAGGGCAATTTATTAAAATCAGGTAAGTAAGTACATTGAAAACCCTTTAAATTCATGATAACAACTAAATTATTTTAAATAATTAATAAACTTTAAATATATTTTAAGCTTATTAAAATCTATTTAATGAATTAAAAAACAACAAACTTACCATAACAGTTCATTGGCCTAACAAAATAATAAATTTACGAATCAATACTCTCAAACTCAACAAACAGGCTCAAACTAAAAATCAAATAAATCGCGCGCTATTTGTAGATTTGACATACTCAATTTCTTTCAAAACACAAACTACAAGATGATATGTAATGGCGACCATTGAGTCTATCGAGTTTATTTCAATCACAGAACAGATTTCAATCATGTTTGTGTACCATGAAGCTAGCAACTACATACATTTTAGGTTACTTATTCCGTTCATAGATGGCGTCAACCGACAATTGAATTTCTTTTTATTAATTTAAATTTTGTTAAATATGGGCATTTAATTAATTATCACTGACATCTAAACATTAATTCACATTGATTAATCAATTAAGAAGTATTTTAAATATTCGCATTCAGACTATAAATAAAGAGCGACCTCTAGCAGCGAATAGCAATACTAACAGAAACCCAGCCCTTTTATATCTATAAAGTCATATAGATGTCGTGATAATACATTTACCACATCAATTTTTTTCTGCGTTACAGAAATAATAGAGCTACAAAATAATTATTTTTAACAAAAAACTAAACCATCTTCAAATTGTAAGAACTGGACAAAATTTAAATAGCACAAACCGGAAGGCGACAGCTTTCAAATAAAAAAGAATCATCAAAATTGATTCACCCGGTCGAAAGTTCTAAGGAAACAAACCAAATAAAAATATAGCGATAGCCAACCATCCGGATTTATCTATACAACAGAAAAGCAAGTATTAATTGGGTTTAAAATATGTATATTGTATATTATGCCTTTGAACATGTTGAGTTTTTATATAAAATACAATACGATTCTCATTTAGCACTTCAGAATTCGAAAACATGTGATTTATATTTATTTATGGACGTGTTAAATAAATCTGTCTGCAGCAACAAAGCGAGCATGTCGTTTACTATTTTGACCGTCATATTATAATTCGTAACATGATTTTATAATAAAAAAAATGATTGAAAATATCAAGCGATTACAATTTGCATGATAGCTATTAGGTATACGTACGTTATTAATAAATCTTTTTAACATCTATGTCAATTCAGAATTTTAGCTTTTTTTTTTTATTCAAACCTAACTGTAGGTAGAGATTTCATTTCTGCTTGAAAACCAATTACAAGTATTGAAAAAATCTGAACGAAATCTCATTTCCCTGGCTTATTCATACTTCATAATATTAAAAGGATATGGTAAGTGTTGCGATTCAACATGGTAATAAATTCATTGTGGAAGGTAAGGTGCGCCAGTCAGCCCGGTGTCAGCTTACAGCTACCTTAATTACCTAACCCCGAATTTTCACACCGACCGACTTTGCTCCGGGGATCATGAGTCGCGAATAAAATTCACGGAATATTAATTCATACTACACGAATAGTAAATTAAATGAAATTTCTGTTTTTTGTTTAATGAAACCAGGCCAAGTTAATATTTAAAAACACTGAGGAGAAAAAGAGCGTAGGTAGTTAGTAGAGTCAGTAGAGTAGTTTCGATATCAATGTGGTAGAGTTTACTAAATAACACATAAAAATTACAAACGTGCAAAAAAAATGACGGGTGGAATTAATTCTAAATATGTATTATTATAATATTCGTGTTTTTTTTTAATTTGCCGGATATTTTTAGTTTTCAAACATAATGCTTAGGTACGAGTATTAGATAGTATAAAAATCTGGAAACAAGATATAAAGGAGCTTCAATTTACATAATTATTTAAAACTTAAATTGAAGCTCCTTTAAAAGAAGAAAGACATTCATGCGCAGGCACCGCTATAGAAAATTCTAGTGATAAATTATTTTGTAACTTTCCAAGATGCCTTTATTGTTGATAGTAATTTACGCGTATAGACTGTTTATTTACCAACATAGGTGAATGCATATTAACAGACAAGTGATAACTGATAACGTGAAGTTTAAATTTAACGGCATTGGAATAATTCAGCGTGGCGATCGCGACGGTCACAAGGCGGGCGCCGCGCCGCGGGCGCTGTTAGGGTTAAGGTGATTGCAACGATCTGTTCCCAGCCAATATCCCGCTAGATGGCGCTGAATTCTACATTTCTAGTTTATTTGAGTTTTTGCGTAATTGGAATAGTCATCAAACCTAGGAATAGTCATGGCGGTTACTGAATATTATATTTTATTGAAATATGTTATATCATTGCCTTAAAATCCACCCAATTCGGTAAAATTATGCGTTTTAACATCTGTCATTGCATACAGGGTCGTTTACACACACAGACGTATACAAAAATGATAAAGATTTAACTCTAGATGGCGTGAATGTAAAGCGCGTCACACACGGTGAAGATACTACCTATAATATTTTATCTAATCTAGTAATATTTTATATTACAGTATCTTAAGGTATCCGGTATCAGCGTTCTGACCATCATTTTTCTTTTTTCGCTGTAGAACCGCCATCCTGTTACAAATGACCCACAAAGGAGAATGACCACGGGTGGTATCGGTAAAATTTTAGTTGTGCCACGTATTCGTTATATTGTTAATTCCTATTTGTATTTATAATGATCATATGTATCAATATTAAGTCTTAATTAAACCGGATAAATTGAAATAATAGTAAAAGTAAAAGTTTTTCTTTTGAAACATGTATGACTACGTATGGAATCGGTAAAATACTAGTTGTGTCACGTGTTCGTGATATTGTTAATTCCTATTTGTATTTATAATGATCATATTTATCACTATTAAGTTGTAATTATACCGAATAAATAGAAATAAAAGTAAAAGTTTTGTTTTGACACATACCTATATCTATCTCTCTTGCAAACGTCATATGTCATAGTTTCTATTTGAAATGTCAAATGAATGTGTTCGACGCATTGTTCGATGTTATTTTGAAATAATGTTTAAATTACGATTTACTTTTCACATTTGTCTTGTAAATTAAAATATTACCTATGTAATAAATGTAAAACTTAACGTTCATCGTTAGTTTAAACTCGATTAAGTAGTTTTTTGAAGTGTTGAATAAAACTATTGTTTTATTTTTATTGTCGCGAACTGCGGCTTATTTACATAAAAACTTTAATCATATCTAAAAGTACTAACATCAAGCTTTAAATTGAGCTATATTTCATCTTGACACAATAAGTTTGATTGCGATACCAAGTGCCATAGTCACTTGGGCAATCTCCTGTGGTTTTCATTTTTCTGTATGGGTAGACAAAACTTCAAAACGCCACCTGCTACGGTTTATATTATTATGAACGATTAGCTTTCCGCCCGCATTTTCAAAAAAAAACCCGTATAGTTCCCGTTCCCGTGGGGTTTCCGGGATAAAACCTATTCAATGTGTCCAAGTTACGTTCTATATGTGTGCTAAATTTCATTGTAATCGGTTCAGTAGTATTTGCGTGAAACACACACATACACATCCTCACAAACTTTCGCATTAGTAGGAAGTAGGATTGTTATAAAAATAAAAGTTATATTTGTTGGCGTAAACTATTTTATTGTAATTTTGGGAAATAAATAATGTCAAAATTGATTACCTACAATAAAACGCAGTTTTATTTTATTACCTACATTACACTATTGTTTTTTTTTTATCAAAACATGTATTTGAAGTAGCAAATATGATATTATGCTGATCCAAGCATTTTCACTCAAAACTAATATCACTAATGATTTGTAAAAGTAAATTATTTCAATATACATTTCATAACCAACAAGTAAGAATAATTATTCATACAACAACAAATCAAAAACACTATTTACTATGGAAAAAAAACCAGGAAGGTGAAAAACATATTTACGATTTCGATGCACTCGACTTTTAGTAAAATAATAGGTAAAAATATTATTATGGTTTTGATCACAGACATATCTGTGGTTTTGATTTTAGCTACTAGTATCAGAAAGCTGCGTGTTCAATGCACGTCGGGGTCCCACAACTGTGGAGGAAGGAAGGTAGAATACCTCCATCGAATAAGTGAAGTTTCTCGACATACTCGATTTGCCGGCCGGCCTCAATGAAGATTGTCCGAAAGTTGTATATGTGCTCTGTAACGAAAAAATTTCGCTAGCGCGATTCAGAGTGAGGTGTCGTACAATATACCTAATGAAGTTTTTCATCTTTTTATTTTACTGCAAATACAAAATAAAAATTAAACAATGGTAATGTAAATTCTAAACAAACTAGTTACTACCAAAATACAATTAGAACAAAAATCATTTGACTGGTTGATTTCACCCAGAGGCCAGAGGCGGCTCGTGACAAAAATTGTATGGGTGTTCACTTGAAATAAAACAACGAAAATACAATAGCGTAGCAGGATAATTTATTACAAAAAAAAATGAGCACCACATTTTATAAATGTCTATAACACTAAAAATTACAAAGTACAGGCTATTTCAAAACGAATTCAATGACTAGGTACCTATCAATAATTAGTAAATCACCGAATTTGCATTCGCGAGCGTAGGTATCCATAGTGTTTGTCACTGACGGTCACTGACCTCTATAACTTATAGTTATAGAGGTCAGTGGTGTTTGTTGTGTAAACATGTATGTATTTGAGTAGTTAGTAGCATATTATATTCTGAATTTCTGATCCATGCCTATTCACTCAAAACTAATAACACTAATGATTTGTAACAGTAAATTATTTCAATAGGTAGGTATTTGAACATTTCCCAACAAGACGTAAGAATAATTATTCGTAGGTATACAAGATACAATAACAAATCTAATACACTATTTATTATTTTATTATTTACTAGCGGTCCGCCCCGGCTTCGCCCGTGGTACATGTTTACGTGCTAGAGAGCTAGCGCAAAGCTACCTGTATGTATTTGACCAGACCTGGATTTTTGTGTGTTGATTCCCCTATACCTACTATACATGAGATGAGGAGTCACTAAGCCCAGAGTGGTGGACGGGGCGCGCGCTTAGGTAAGACAGGTGGAAATTTTTGGCGAACTTTGAAACCATTTGACCACGTCTGCCATTTTGATATTTGAAAATAGATTATTATTACTATCGGAAAATAACAATGGCAGACCATTATCACGCGGATAACATTCTGGCAGACACTTATGAAAGTGCTGAAAAAAATACAATTTTGAAAGTATTTGACCAGATCTGCCATTCATATATTTTATTTATTAGGGTCTTAAAAACTTATTTTCGAAACGGCAGACATTTTCATTGCGTACAGACTTCAGCAGACAACAAAACTTTACAGACTTCAGCAGTCAACAAGACTTAGCTTCTACATGGTCAGATGTATATATGTATTACGTTCCCTGACCTTACATCAATGATTTACTTTATTAATGTTTTTATGGTCATTTACATTTAATTTTGAAAACTATGGAATAAAATTTATAAATTTGATGATACAAAACTAAATATACATTTGTAAAGAATCTCAAATATAAAGTTGTGTTGCAAATAACAAATCATCATTTAAATATTTAGTTTATTTCTTTATTTAAGAAACAATTAACAATTACAAAACAACATAAAAAAACACGCATGCATTTATTGAAATGTTCATTCATCATCACTATCGTATGGCGTTGTGTGACTCGTCTTCATAATCCATTGAATCGGATTCTGTAAAAGTAAAACGTAAATTATATAATAAAAGAAATGAGTCATTATAAACTTACCTAGTAAGGCAATGCCTTTGATGTCGCACGATGCCGCCGCGCCGCCAGTGTAGGTACTTCTGCTGCTACATGAAAATATGCTAGGGTTGCAACAAATGGGAAATAAAACAATTGTGATTATTACTATTATGATGTAATCATTTATTCATATTATGTACATTCAAAACAATTGCTATTATTAAATCTGATGTAATTATTTTTTCATAAATATATAATTATTATTAATTACATAATATATTGCACTGTGAAATATTTACGTATCACTTTATTTTTGATGTTCTTAATTGTCTTTTATAAAATTTAAGTGACGCATTCGCATTGGGATCAACAATCCGATAAGAAAAGAATGGAGACAACATATACATAGCTTTGATTTCAATTCTACAGATACAAAATATACAATCTATCTAAAATGATACAACGGATGTTTCCTGCGTTTTCTCGTCAAAATACCGAAACAACGTAATTATTGTATAGTAGTTGGGCGTGAAAGTAAAAAAACAAATGAAAAGTGTTTTCCATATGATTATTTATTAAATTTACGCGATTAAGAATAATTTCAACGATACAATTTAGTAACCGAGAATTCAGAGGATTAAAGAAAATACCTGCCTGATCATTTTATCAAACTCTAAAAGAATTATGGTTATTTCGCATCACTCGGTTTATTAGTTTGGTAATAATTATTAAAGGTAGTTACAACCCTAGCCATTGAGTCGAACGGTAGGCAACACAATATCGACTTTGTGCGGGTACATATGGTACATTTCTTCTTGCTGTGAAGCGTAATTATTATTATTAAGATTTTTTAGGCTATTTTGAATCAGCTGTTCTAATTTAATTCTAGAAATTTATTAAAACGTGATTTTTTTAAAAGTATATTATGAGTTTATAAATACCTCAACCAATAGTTATTGTGTCCTATCCTCATTTCTTTATATCTTGGTAGTTAACTAAAGTGTTAAATTTACATAACCTCAACAACAACATTTACACTGCCACTGCACTAAAACTAAACTAACTAGCTCTCTAGCTATAAGAACCATCCTCGTACTTCAAGGGATATAATAAAAAAAGAATTATCGAAATCGGTTCAGCCGTTCTCGAGTTATGCGCTTACCAACACATTTTGCGATTCATTTTTATATATAAGACTAGCGGTCCGCCCCGGCTTCGCCCGTGGTACATGTTTACGTTTTCTCTACATAAGAACCATCCTCGTACTTCAAGGAATATAATAAAAAAAGAATTATCGAAATCGGTTCAGCCGTTCTCGAGTTATGCGCTTACCAACACATTTTGCGATTCATTTATATATATATACTAGCGGTCCGCCCCGGCTTCGCCCGTGGTACATAATATTTACGTTTTCTCTACATAAAAACCATCCTCGTACTTCAAGGAATATAATAAAAAAAGAATGATCGAAATCGGTTCAGCCGTTCTCGAGTTATGCGCTTACCAACACATTTTGCGATTCATTTTTATATATTAGATAAGATTATGTGAAAATAACCAGGAAGGTGAAAAACATATTTACGAAAACATAGTAACATAATACCTATGGCTGTCGCTACAATAATTATATTTCAATTTTATCTTTTTATACCTAGTAGAACTGGCCGACGAATAAAAAAAATCGTATTAGAATAAATACAATAAATTACGGAACAAAAAAAGGATTGTAACTGAATTAGGTATGTTTGTTTCTGGGCGCACGGCGCACCGTTTTCGACGACGCGACGCGCGACGTAAGCGTATAGGTATAGGTACCTACTTTGCTAAAACAAACTAATAAAATTGTGTGTCTGTCTGAAAATTCGGAAAAGCATATTTTGCAAGTTTGTAATTACTTTGATAGTTTACCGATTTATAATAATTGTAATTGTAATTGTATAATATATAATTTGCAATGTGGTGAAATTTCATAAAAATCACGGGCCAATTTTTTGTTTTGAATCCCACCGAAAATATAATTGCGTTATTAGAATAATTAATTACTATACCTACCCACGATCAATTATTACAATATAGTCTCAAATGCATACTAGAGAAATATTGCAATTCAATATTCAATTAAAAATTTAAAATGCATAGCATACAAAAATAAATTCACAACACAAGAAATTCCGCGCGCAAATCATAGCGCGTGTCAATGAAATCAAGAATGTTTTATATCAAGCCGACGCGGACGACGACGCGACGCCGAACAAAAGTACCTACGACGGACGACCACGCTTCGAGTTGCCAAACAACATGAGTAATAAATTGTTTACAAAAAAAACAAGTTTTCCATTTTTCTGTATGAGTAGACAGAACTTCAAAACGCCACCTGCTACGGTTTATATTATGAACGATTGTTATAAAAATAAAAGTTATATTTGTTGGTGTAAACTATTTTATTGATCAATAATTTTGGAATTTAAAATTGTCAACATTGATTACAATAAAACGCAGTTTTATTTTATTACACTATTGTTTTTTTTATCAAAACATGTATTTGAAGTACCATATAATATTATGCTGATCCAAGCATTTTCACTCAAAACTAATATCACTAATGATTTGTAAAAGTAAATTATTTCAATATACATTTCATAACCAACATGTAAGAATAATTATTATTATTCCTACCTACAACAACAAACCTAAAACACTAATTACTATGGGAAAATAACCAGGAAGGTGAAAAACATTATATTACCTATTATTTACGATTTCGACGCACTCGACTTTTAGTAAAATATAGTAGGTAGGTAAACATAATATTATGGTTTTGATTTTTGCTACTAGTATAAGAAAACTGCGTGTTCAAACTACTTGTTTGTCTGTCTGAAAATTCGGAAGTACTTTGGTAGTTTACCGATTTATAATAATATTGTATATATCGTTGTTTAAAAAATATTCAAACACAATAAAATATGATATACTGATTTATCACTGGTTTCAGTGATGAACTGATGAGTCAATGTTAGCCACTATACTTTCGTCATACGTGTGTATGATTGATGTGATTTGCAACGTGGTGATATTTCAGAAAAATCACGGGTCAAATTGTCCCACCGAAAATATAACTGCGTTATAAGAATAACTATACCTACGATAAATTATACATAATACAATATAGTCTCAAATGCATACTAGTGAAATATTTTATTTGAATCAATAAAATAAAAAAAAATAATAATACAAAAATAAATTCACAACACAAGAAAATCCGCGCGCAAATCATAGCGCGTGACAATGAAATCAAGAACTTTCGAGCCGACGCGACGCGGACGACGAAGGAGCCTAACAAAAGTACCTACAATCATAGGCGGCTCGTGACAAAATTGTATGGCCGTGTTCACTTGAAATAAAACAACGAAAATAGGTACCTACAATAGCGTTAGCAGTACAAAAAAAATGAGCACCACATTATAAATGTCTATTTATACACTAAAAATTATAGAGTATTTCAAAACGAATTCAATTATTATTTAGCAATAATTAGAAAATCCCCGAATTTGCATTCGTGATCGTATTCATAGTGTTTGTCTACACTAATATTATAAAGAGGAAAACTTTGTTTGTTTGTTTGATTGTAATGAATAGGCTCATAAACTACTGGACATTTTACCAATGTTTGCAAGTTTGTGATTACTTTGATAGTTTACCGATTTATAATAATTGTATACTTATATCATTGTTTAAAAATATTCAAACACAATATGATATAGGTACTGATTTATCACTGGTTTCAGTGATGAACTGATGAGTCAATGTTAGCCACAATACTAATCACTTTCGTCATACATGTGTATGAACTATGATTGATGTGATTTGCAATGTGGTGAAATTTCATAAAAATCACGGGCCAATTTTTTGTTTTGAATCCCACCGAAAATACATATATTACTAATTGCGTTATTAGAATAATTAATTACTATACCCACGATCAATTATTACAATTTACAATATTATAGTCTCAAATGCATACTAGAGAAACATTGCAATTTGAATCAATTAAAATGCATAGCATACAAAAATAAATTCACAACACAAGAAATTCCGCGCGCAAATCATAGCGCGTGTCAATGAAATCAAGAATGTAATTTTATATCAAGCCGACGAGCGACGACGCCGAACTAAAGTACCTACAGTACCATTTACCTTCAGTGTACAATACAGTTTACAGACCTAAAAAAAAACATAGTTTCTAAGGTCATTAGTTTTATTTTATTTTATTGTTATTTTCTTTGAACGATTGGAAATGAAATTACTCAATTTTTACACAGAACTTTGATTTATTAGAATTATGCTCATTATGCATAAGATAACGAACGCGAATGCACGACATCTAGCGCGTCAATGTCTAAACATCGCCTTTCGTTTAGACATTGACGCGCTAGATCTGTAATAAGTATATAGTCTATGCGCTAGATGTCATGCTTTATGTCGTGTTTCGCTTGGCAAAAGTCACGCACACTACTGTAGAAGTGTCAAATTTTTCCGGTATTTTACTGTTGTTTTTCTAAGTAAATATTGTAAATTATTGATTAAAAAGGTCGAACGCGCACACATTTCATTATAGAGAAGTGATAAAATGATTAGTTTTAAAGAAATAGTGTCTGTGTTAAGTGTTTAGAGGTAATCAAAAATGTATGGAGGGACGGTCGGAACATCAACCTTAACACTAAATCGCTCAAAAATCGGGTATTCAATTTAATATAATGAAGGAGTCTAAAATGTTTAATCAAAATAGATAAGATTTCCGTTTGCTCATACATATTTTATTTTTTGTTTCAAGGGATGAAAAGTTAATGCGACGTTTGAACATTATAATTCAACTTTATTATTTTAAAGATTTTTATCATTTACTCTATCCCAATGTGAACTTCGCAATGCTAAAAGAAAAAAGCATCAAGCTAAACCATTTTATATGCACTCGTAATATTCAAACATCGGTCGTGTGACAGCCCTAGGCCTCGCCTCTCGGGCGCGGGGCCCGTTCCGCGCTCCGTCAGTCTATCAGAGGCTCTGCACTGCGGCGGTACCCTCCTCTTCATTGAATCCATCTTTCAAATACATAAATATTACGATTCCATAATATTGATAGATCTTTGTGAATATAAGCCAACTAGTTCTCCAGTGTTCAAACAATTTAGTGATGTGCGTATAAGGAATTTAAGCGTAGTGATTTACCTTTATATCATCTTGCCTCATCCCGCGCTAATAACGCCGGTCTTTTCCGAGTTCAGGTAAGATCACACAAAAGGAACCGTAATCACATTATGGTTGATACGATCTCTACAATATCATCTCTACAATATAAATTTTCACTTTATTTGGGAAAATAATAATTAAATATTTTCTGGTACTCACATTGAAAGATCTTATCTGATCTATTTAATTTTTTTACAAGCCATTGAAGGTAAACGAAACCTTTTATATTTACATTTTGTTTATTACCACAATTGCATACTAGGTTTATTCAATGGAGTAACAAGAGTAACATTTGGATACACGGACCTCCTAACACGTTTCCTTTAAACCGGTTCACTCCGTACACGCTGTTTAGACGCCAGACTTATGTAATGGACAAATCCTATAAGACATATCGCCTGTGTTCATCCAAGGAGCGAAGATAGAAATTTCTCTTGCCTTGAAATGTTGCAATCATCCGTATTAATCCACGATTAACCACTCGGCAGCATTTCATACAAGTATAAATAATTTAACGGTGAACTAAATTCTTTGCGACTCTACAACTTGGATTCCAATGTAAATGATTTAATAATTTATCTTATTACTTGTATATAATTTACTACAAAATAATATTCTAATATCGAACGATTAATTCATTCATGTATGAATTAATATAAACTCGATGAAATACCTACTACGGATATGTAACTCGCAAAACATCTGTCAAAAGAGATTTGTGAATCCGCATTGTCAGCGACAGCTGCACGTCGCTCCACGTGCTTATACTCGTATAGTCCAATAATAATAATAAAAAAACTAACGCTATGACGTATATTTTGAATCGATACCGCGAACAACAATAAATTATGTAGAAGCTGTAATTTAATGAATCACTTATGTAGAATTCGATTAAGAAGTCCGGATAAAATAGCCGTGACTGGTGGCTTTTAAATTGGTCTTTTTTATTGAACTAAGTGATTGTCGTATCAACCTTAGAATAACCTCTCTACAAGGTGTACCAAATGTTTAATAATACTGTAGAGTAGGTAGAGTAGGAGTACAGCACAAGACGCAGGCAGTAAGAGTTAGAAGATAGGGATTGAACAAAGGAAAAGTTAAACAGTTATATGATATCAGTAATTAGGGTAAAGTCGGCCACATTGAAGCTTTAATTGTCACAGTAACATCAAGCCAGTCGCGCCAGAGGCCACTTGGCGTCGTTGTATCGATCTGCAAATCCATACTGCTCACGTCATACGCAACAGGAATTCGTGTGTGTTTCCGACTAAATAAACAAACCGAATAAACAAAGTTGTGAATGACATACGTATTATTTTACGCGCGTAGGTGTAACGTTGTTGGTAGATAATTAGCGGCACCTTGTTCCGTAAACTGAGCTCGGTCTTCTAATATTTTGCCAGTAGATTCTTGAAGGATGGCCGATGGTCAATTGCTTCTAAAGGTTAATTCGATGGCGACATCGCCGGTCGGTTGCTACTCTATTAATTTCCGTTTCTCTGATCACCCAGTAACGTTGATTAGTAATTGCCAATGTATTGACTGTCTAATAATACATTTCCGAAGTTCACTCACCTTAAATTGTTACCAAGCTTCTTGGCAATTACCGACTTAAATAATACAATGAAAACTATCACAACAACATGTAACATTTTTAACGTTACGTAACTTTTTTGAGATACTCAAAAAATAACAACAAAGTCAACAACGATCGCTAAGATAGCACTATGAAATTTAATACATATTCATAATTAAGCACTCAATTTATGTGCTCTACATAAACGATGGCATCTTTGAGATAAATTCGCGACGTAATAAGAAGGGGTGGGCACGATGCCGACTGGAAAATTGTGTCAATTTCAAGCAAGGAGGCGGTCATAATTGCCTTGAACGGAAAAATTGTGGGCGCTATGGAAACCCTACAATTTTCCCCTCAAATATAATGAGCTATTATTTAATCCTAGTCATGGGAGCACTGTTTAAAATCGTTCTATATTTAGGTAATCTGCCATCAAAAATTATAAAACCAGCGACCGTGTCTTGTTCAAATAACCAGTAGCGTTCTGTTTAAATAGGCTATTTTGACATACTACTGACAAACGAGGCCGTGTCCCTCGCGTAAACGCAAATTAGGAAAAGCTTTTTGCAATTTGCTTTGTCCCATGTCCGCTGGACGGCCATAACTTTCGTGATTTTTATGAAAGGGCTATTGACATAAAAAAAATGCGAGCCGTAATGGTCGTGTTGACGTAACAATCATAAACTGTGCTAACGAAGGGTTCAGTCTGGAAGTGGTTTTGATAAGGGACTGAATGTGGGGCCGATTCTCGTATTCGTATGCAAGCAACGGCGTACAGCGGGAATGCGATCGATACGCGCCCGCGCGACGAAACCCTCGCGAAGCAACGGCCAAGAATTGCCAAACACACCCGCGGGAATTAAATAAATCTTGACATTTGCCCTAAATAAAGCTGAAATATATCCAAAATTGTACGCTGTTTGAAATCCACTTATAGATATATTACATTAAAACTTAAATTTAGCATGATATATTATAATTGTGATTGATGCGACTCGATAATCTTATTTTTTTATTAACAACTGTCTTATTATTATGCCGGATATGATATATCATTATAAATTGCGTATTTTGACTTAAAGATGACATCACCGGCGACATTGAGAGGAATAAAACTTTTATCACAAGCAAAGCTAACATTGGATGCTTTTCATCTCGGGCGGTGACCGCTTGGCCCTGATCTTGGCAAATACGCTACTAAATGTTTTTTTTTGTTATTTCTGGCAATAGTCACGTACATTAACTCGTATTTAAATGTAACAAAACTGGTAGACGTTTGACCGTTATTCCAGTTTCAATTTATACTCGACATTTTTGAGAAATAAGATTATATTTTTGGGACAGTTTATTTCCATAGAGATTATGGAGCTTATGGTGATTGTGTACTTTATAATAATGGCTTAAGTTCAATGTCTTTCAAAATTCAAATTCCACCAAAGCGTGGGCAGACGCCTTCAACCTCGATGGGAACTCGTTTCAGTATGAAGGTTAGGTCAAAATCAGTTATTATCAATACCGATACAAAAGTTTTGTTCGTGGCAACCTACACTAACTGTTTACTAATAGCTTAATGCACTTCCTATAGCTGTCTGACGGACAACTAAGGGGAAATTCTATAGTAGGGTGCCACTACTAATGGCAGCCTTTCACTCCACTTCATACCCTCAACTTGCACAGAGATAAATATATACTTAAATTAATATAGAACGTACGCTCCGTGTATTTCCAAGATACATTTTTATTGAAGGTATCGAAAGGACCTTTAATACAATTATGTGAACCTGGCATTTGAAAAAAATATCACTGGAATTTGAACATTATTTTATTGTTTATTCTATTCTAACACGATTTCAAAATCAATGTAAATCAACAGCGCCACAGAATATAACTCGGCTTACAACAATGCATGATATAAAGTCCATTTAACAAAGCCTAAAAGGTTTGCATTGAATTAGTTCACCGCAATTGTTAATTTATATTTCAATGAATGTTTGTTACAGTTTGCAATATCTCTTGAACAAATTTTATACAAATGGAAGACATTTTAACTGAGCGCTGTTCTTATGTGATCAGTGATGCAATAAGATCCGCTTTACTTAGACCTATTATTATACTTTACTACGAAACTATATTATACTCATGTTTAGTGTGTGCAACGTCGGTACCTGAGATTAGTCTATTATATTTTTTGCGGCACGTCCATTGCTCCCTACTACCCTTGGCCGAACAATGATTGAGTAGAGGGGGACGAAATGCAGCTGCTCATTTCTTTGGGATATTCTTGTTACTATCACACTATAATAACCATAAAATGTAGGTTTTAACGAAACTTTGTAAATCCCAAAGACCTTTCCAGAGAAAATAAAGAGATAAATTTAAACCGCATTTTTTTCTATTTTCATTTGGAAAGTTGAAGTATTAAATCAAAGTGAAATCCAGCGTAGTTAGTTGGACGTACAAACCACTTTTTTCTCGGACTCAGGCATAACGTTCGGCTTTTTATTCAACTTTATGAAGTTGCCTGCGATGAGCAAAATGGTTCACCGCACAAAGTAAATAGGCAAAATTAATAAAGAGAGTTTTTGTAACGTACCAAAAATGAGCTGAGACGAATTTAGTCAATTTAAATTAATAAAAAACAGAATGTATTTTTCCTAAACCTTTTTTGAGGAACGTGATGTTTAAGATTACTGGTGATTTCCGTGAAATACTGGTACAATTGTTGAGAGAGTTGACGAGAGTTCATGGCCAGTGGAACAATCGATTTACGCGAATTCACGAATCGTGTATGGCTGCCTGTAATTCGATACTCGGTGTTCCCTTTTCAGCATAATCGTATTTGCTCCATTTCTCGTAAAAGCAATATGTTCTTATATTTCAGATTTGTTATACCTAACGCTATGAGTTTAATCAATAATGAGAACGTAGCCGAATACAATATTCGAACACTTAAATAGTTTTTGCATTCTACAATTGATTTTACTGTAGATTTAAAAATATTAGAAATTAATGGTAAGTAGGTAACTGTATATACGCACTTTAAATACATAGTAATAATTTTTGCAAAACTGGATATCCAACAAGAAATACTTATATGTTTCAAAATGATTCCGTACCACTATGACGAAATTAATCAAACCCACTCTAATATAAAGACAATTAATTGAAACAAAGCACTCAACAGGTGTATGAATAACACTTCAGAATAAAAAATTACGTCCGGTGTATGACACTGTGGCCAAAATCAATAAGTCTTCCCCTCCTTCTACTGGCGCGTGCGCACCCACGTGTCAAATTGCCTAGCAGTCACTCAAGGAAATACTTAATAAAGTCCTCATTGTTCTTACATGACACCATCTGCATCGTGAGCCGAATTTCGAATTAACTTTTCTAGAATTTTACGACATCTTTAGACTTTAACATGCTGTTAAAACGATTGATACTTTTGTAGCATTTCAATGCATTGTTACTTTATAGTCGAATGTGTCAAAGATAAGCGATGAGCTCATAAAAATCTAACCACAAAAGAACCCGCAGCACATGGTCCAGCTCTCACCGGCTATAATTTAATATCCGCCCAAAAATAATCCCATTTCCTCAATACCATTACCTACACCGACACGCTTTACTTGGGCACTTGGATATAGGGCTGGATAATTAAGTGAAAGCCACTTAGATACTCAATGCAATATTTGGTGATGCAATGCAGGCGAGGGAAGATTATAGTGCCATATACGTATTACTTGGCCTGCATCGAGGAAAAGCTATCTAGTGCATCGACATGTTTACAGTTTTTCACAGACATCCGTTTGAACATTAACGTTAAACAAAACTATTGGCTGTTGTTAATAGGACGTTTGGAATATATATAAATGGATATTATTGATTTGATATTTAATTACTTTTTCATGTGTGCTGAAATAGAGAATTGTAGGTATTCCAAGGTTGTCTGCTCATTCCCACGAGCAAGGTTGATGCCAAGGACCATCGACAATAGAGAACGACCTTATAGAGGACGAGAATGTCCTTCGCCGCATTTCTCTCTCTTTCACTCTGTTAACCTGGCCGCTATTTTTATACTCTACCATTTCTCGGCCGCAATTCTATTTCTATGTCTAACTAGCTTATTTATAAACAATTTTTTTATTAATAATCAACAACGCTATTTCTTGAGACATAGATGGCAAAAGAAAACTTTCCGGAAGCCCTTGCAATACTGTTACACTTCCGCTAGGTTCTCGTCCCTTTTTTAGGTCGTACCGTTTGTTAACGGTGGCCCAAGCTATTCAATTAACACTAATTTTGTCGCGAATAATGATTCTATTCTAACTCGATGTACATAAAAAACAGATTCATGGTTTTAATCGGAACGAAAACATAATAGGCATAAAATAAGCATTAGGAATGTATTAAAATACATCTCTTCTAACAAAAACATAATATGTATCACCAGTGATCGTGATATTGTACGAATCAGTGTAAAGAATGGAATTAATTTTTCAATCGAACAGCAATAAAGTGCTGATCGATGAACAAACATTCCATGGGGAAATCACAAAGGAACGCAACTGGCAGGCGGCGGAGGAACGACGCAGACAATGTGCCGGTAACGGGACAGGGCACTAATTGTGGCGTGTAGCAAGTTCTTCCGTTACCCGCTGCTAAGTTCCCGAGAGAAGAAACGTGTAACCTCATAAATATAGTTAATCATCATGATAGAAGCTTTAATAGCTTTGTGCTCAGTTTTGATAATTTTGAATAGAACAAGAAATATTTCCGGCAAAACCATTGATATTGATAATACATATAACCTAAATTGTATTACATTTATTTCAAAGTTTATAACAGACAAGTAACAGACGCTCACAAGAAAAGCCGACCCGTTATAAAAATTTAAATGCCTTGAATTTATTCATGGCAAAGCCTCGAGTGTATTGCGGCACTAAAAATATTCTGAAAAACTACACTGAAAAGGTTCACTTAAAACGGGTGAGAGCCCATTTAAAACGATGTTCTTTTGGATTCGCTTTGGAATACCAAAGATAACGGTGCACGATCTCAAATGAACCCAGTCACGAAAATGATCGATTGTACGCTGAGATATATTTTTTCTACTTTAAATAGTTCTACAGAACTGTATATCCAATTGATTTTATATTATTCACTTCCGTTGTAACTCAATCTCACATAGGTATTAAACAAGTTTATGTCTCGATAAAAACACGACATTAGTCGAGAAATAAAATAATAAATGGCTTTTATATAGGTGTATGCATTAGCATACACCTATATTTATTTTATTTCTCACATTAAATCGTAATGATAATGAAATGTGTTATAAATTGCATTTCAGTGCGTAAAAATGAAGGAAATACATGGACGATTGTTACTCACAAATTAGTACAAAACGTGCATGGTTTGCAAACGTGCCTGAACTGTGGAATAAGGCAGTACTTTTTCTAGTCACGAATCGGGAACATAACACGTACTTTTTATATTAGTGGGTTATTATACCTAATTCGATAAAAGATTATCATTCACTTTGAAGAGCTTGTCAAGTATGTTGGTCTCCAAAAACATACAGTTGGTACTTGGTAGAGATTTTATTTGTTTGGTACGATGATGGTTCGACGAGAACAAAATGTAAATAAACCATTCAAGTGATGTGTACACAATACACATGTTTGTAACAAAGAAAAATATTAAATATTTGGTTATCGATGAGGTAAAAAGGTTCTTTTTAATCGTTGTCATTTAATTTTCGTTAGGAATAAATTTTATTAGATAATTCTAAATTTATCTAATGTCCAATATACAAGTAGATCACGAAACACTGTGTTCTAACTATGACGCAAGGCAATTATAAACATTTTATATCTGTGCGTGGTGGTAAATAAGGCTCTAGAGCGATGTTTACGAAGACAAAACGCGGGTACTCGCGAGTTGCGACATCTTCACGGGAGACGTGTTGAGTGCAACAAGCACTTGACTTACGCAAGAGCCGCTCTACCGACTTGGCCAAAGTGTACTTTACTTCAGTCAGCACCCGGGTTTAGGTACAAACATTTTGAACTTTAGAACGGTCACGGAACTTCAAAGGAAATGCTAATGCTGCAGGACCGCATGACATGCATATCATAAAATATATTCGTGTACCATAATTAATTCTTAAATTATATGCAATTACATAATCATTAATGTATATAGGTAGTTCAAAGAAATAAAAAGTTGCTCGCTTCCAAATTAAGAGTTCAATTGGAGTAATAAAATGCATAGCGAACATTGCGCGTAAAAGTAAAGAGAGTTATTTGTGTGCGCAATCGTAAACTGATCTACTTGAACCTCAAGAGTCCGCACACAGGCCACCGTCAATAGCAATAAACTCTGCTTCTTTATTGTTATTACCGACTTTAATATTCCTTATTATTATTACGTCAAAACATGACCTAGCACTATTACACGCAACAGTTTTTATGTTAGAGTTCAACGCCTCGGCTGCTCTTATATTTGCTTAGTGAGCTACTGGAGCCTGAGAGTTGTCCTGAAGAGATTATTGTAACTTTATACGACTATCATATTACTAGGAAATCTGTTGGAGAAGAATCGATTACCTTCTAACTTTTCGTGTATCATATGTCTAATGCAGTTGGAGTGTGACTGCCGTTAATGCATGCTTCACCAATTTAGTTTTATAATGTTCAGTCCGCCTTACATGCCTTCATGCATTTATGGACAAACATTTCAATATGGACAGGCGATTAGTAATTCTAGACCAAATCTTATTCATTGACATGGAATTAATACCTTTAAAGGAGATTAATTCGTAAAAGAATCTCATATCAATCAAACGAAATAATTGCAAGTGCTTAATATTAGATATCCTATCGTAGCCGTACCCGTTAGCCTCATACTAATAATTAATTACAACCGGTGTTACGCAAGTTGTAGGTTCAATTAAATTGTTAGCAATCATTATTCCTCATACGGCCTTGCCTCGTAATCATGCCACATTACTCTCCGAATCAATCTTGGAAAAATGCAATAAAAACTGCTTTAATCAAATAAATCGTATTTGCGATAAAACTTTTATGTACATATAAAACACATGTATATTTATTATTTGTGTTAGAGTCAGCGATAATATATGAATTATGAGCTAAATGTAAACGTTTTTGTGAAAACATTATTTATTAGATGTTTCAATTAATACGTAAAAATTAAAATACAATTTTAATCACACATAAAACCATCTAAATTCCATTACAATCTAATAAGAAGTCTAGCGCATGACCGCACGTTAAGATGAGTTATGCAATTTCTTATTCATATAATTTTCAATTTTGCGCCTGAGAATAAATAAGTATGAAAACTTGGAGATGTGCTGGTGACCGGTGAGTCATCACAATGAGCCGCGTACATCGACCCGCCCCCACGGCACGGAGCCGTTATCGTTTAAACTGCACCTCGCATTTTTTGTATACCACGCCAATACAAGACAAAAAAATCGCGACTCCTTATTCCAACCGAGCAGTATGAATAAAAGGCAGACGCTCGCACCGATTTCAAATCTTATATTCAATTTAAACGCGACGCGAAGGAATTGAAGTTCAGCAATACGAAATACGATTTATCTCGTCTATAAACGGAGGTAATTATTCATTACCGTAATATGAGTCAAATTCCATCGTATTACTTTTGTAAAATTTTCATTGATTCATTTTCAAGTTGACTCACAGAGCCAGTGACGTCATAATAATATAAGCTATGAGTATGTTGAAGTAACTTTCAACCAGTTGACTGTAACCAAGGGTTACGTAGATGAATCATGCTACTAAATATAACATACGGGAATTGTACTTTATAATTGGTAAATTAATGTTTATGTCGTCGTCTTCTATTTGCTGTCTAGTCAGTTAGTCGAGTCTTGCTTGGTCTAATCATTTTTCACAATAATAATGACCAGCGGAATCGTGTTCTGTAGATTTTTTCATACAAAATAACCCTTTCCTCTAAATAAAGCAAATACCCACTCGACTTTCTTACGATATGAATGCATAGCTGAAATATTAGGAGCTATATTAGAAGGGGGTTCTCAATTATATTATACTTAATGCGTTTCCTTAGAAATTCCAACATTAATAGTCAAATATAGTAGGATATTGGAGTTAATTAATGCGATATTGTGCGGCGTTTGTCACCCCAAGCCCTTACTGTTTGTTCAGAACTTCATCCGACTCGCCCATTCCATTTTGAACATAAGTTCTGTTCATATTTACAAGAACTTTCCTTATTTTGTTTCTGTTACAAACATGTGTTCACAGTTATTCAAATATGTATAACTAACAGTTTTATGTAGCTTAATTTAAATTGATACAAAAAATTTAAAATTATGAATGGATTTTTGGAAAGTTTATTTAGCTTTTTTTTATTCTTCTACAAGACCACGATCTTCATTAAAGGATTTCTTAAGATTGATCACAAAAAGAAAGTGAATATTTATGAGACATCCATATATGTAGAGCGGAATGCACTATTCATAACATGTGCTCTATGAATACCAGAATTGTGAATTAATTGTGCGCTATAAAAACGAACAAAGATTACTGCGTTATCATCATAAATAATGGAATATGCATACGTGATTTATCAATCCTACACCATTCAATAGACCTGCCATATGAAGTTATCGATAATATAAATAATAGTAAAGCAGCATGAAGTGGTTTTCTAAGTAGAGCACCGACGACTTTAATGTCGTCAAATACGAAACGATAGCGTTGCGTGTGATAAAACTATTCAATAAAACTGTTATAACCCAAACATAATTTAATTTAGAAATACCTTAGAGGAAATTTATTTATAAAACAAGCAATATAAGTCGTTATCAACGTCACGGTGACATATATATCAAGGGTGCAGATAACATCAACGTAAGCCCTGCACGGAACAGGAATTACGGAACTGAGGCACATTTACATTTTCCTCTGGCCTTCACGAGGACCCTGTTAGCAATAAATACGTAATGTACTCTGCAATCGATTGAGGAGGGTTCCTTTATTACGCAGCAGGTATGACATCAGCAGAAGTTTAAGTAACTTTTGGCTTCAACTTTGCCCTCGAAAACAAGATTCGAACGCATTTTTTTAAGTTAATATTGTTATGATATTTGTAATGTTCGACTTGTTAAAAGTAGATAGAGTATTTTGGTATGTCAGTATATAATTTATAATACCTATGTGTTACAAATTTTCTTCACACCGTCATAAATCAATGCTTCAGATATACTTCTCCCTGTGGCATTATTTGTATTCCGTTTGTGGAGGCACAATGTATTGAATAAATAAAATGCAATTAAGCCTAGAGGGTGTGCAAACACTCAGATAGGTGGAAACCCATACTATAAAATCGCAATGAAATCCGTTTTAATAGAAAAAGGGGAACCAGATTATCAATTTAAATTAATTTAACGTAAATTAACGTAATTGTGTAAAACAAATTGTACGCACGTGCGAAGGGGTTACAGTGGTGTTGTAACTAAATGATGACATTTATAGACAAATTTAATCACCAAGAGGGGAATAGTGTGCGACGTGTGCGACATTGAACGTTTCAATGATGCACTAATTCGGAAGTACTGAACAAAGAGAGCAGTCTGCAGGGCGTCGCCATGGAAACCGAGAAAACTACCTCGCTTACCTCCCTCTCTCTCTTTGTGCGGTGATCTGCGTTTGAAAAAATAAAAAGCATATTGCATGTAACTTTGATATCACGACTTTGATCTTTATGCCAGCGTTTTTTATCAATGCAGCTTCGAATGAAAATCTAAATCGAATTCCGGATATCGCTTTGAAAACAACGTAGGTAAGTGCGCAATAATACAACGAATCATAATATTTGCAAATGCGGTCCTCCGAATCAGTGGTCTGCGATAATAACTCCATTGAACAAAGGGCTGTGCAATTTTGCCGGGCAATTTGGGATTTGAAACACTGCGGGGGCGGTCATAGTATAACTTTATCGCGATTCAAATGACATATGCGTCGGTTGTTATTCTCTACTTCCGTAATTCATTAGGCTTTAAATTATTTCTCGTTAAAAGGGTGAATACATTTTACATGTTAACTCGTAATTGTGGTTTTGTGGTGGTTAAATTAAATTCATAGGTAATATTTTGAAATAAAATTATTTCAAAATATTACCGCTATTATAATTAAGTGTTTTATTTGCAATAATGTTTAATTATTTAGATGTTAGGCAATATCTTAAGTCAAGTCAATTAGCCGAAAAATTAAAGCTGAGTTAAAAGGTAGGTTGTCCAATAAGTACTGTATATTTATTAAAAAAAAAAAATATCTTTATTGAGTACAAAAATTAATACAGTACAATTACAGTGTGGCTCTGTCTTCCTAGCTAGGAAAATCCTGTGTTAAGGAAGACAGTTCCTTCCCAGAGAACATGAGAACATTTATTATTAAAATAAATTATAACTTAAATCTTAGAAACCTTGTTATTTCTCTAACTCTAAGAAAAATAGGTGCACTTTACTTATTTGACCCCTGTCAGTTGTCTGCCTATCCGATTCCCCTAACGTTATTGGAAGTCCCTACTTAAACGCCTTTACTTGTGGTTAACTGAACAATTCAGTTGGACAGCTCCAAGCCACAAATAAGAAACGGTTAATAGAGAATCTGAAAATATATAATAATCGGCATTAAAAGTATGAAGTACAAGTGGCAAAGACGTATTTATAATCAACACTTCAATTTGACTTCACTGCAATTAGCTACTCACGGAGTGGTACACTTAAACTCGAGTAGTTGTGTACAAAGACGCTGATATCCAGTTTCTAAGTGCTCATTGTAACAGCTCACAATGGGTCTGTTG
Source organism: Colias eurytheme (assembly GCF_061535395.1). Taxonomy (NCBI): domain Eukaryota; kingdom Metazoa; phylum Arthropoda; class Insecta; order Lepidoptera; family Pieridae; genus Colias; species Colias eurytheme. The sequence continues at coordinate 4,215,894 of NC_142981.1, read as the reverse complement.
CCGTGGCGAAGGCCGATCCACCGCTGCATAACGACTGCATTATCACCTACACTTGTAATGCGACGCATTCGCATTCCGTATTGCACCAACATTTGAGAATTTTTAAGTAGAGCTAACGGCACCCGAGTTGATAGTATTTGTCCAGCAAGTAAAACGAGCCAAAGCTTGCTTTGAAATTATATAAAACTAGCGACCCGCCCCGGCTTCGCACGGGTGCAATGCTGATACTAAATACACTACAGAAAAACTGTGAACACGCTCTTGCCGCACCGGGCGGCCGGCCGATGGCGATAACGCAAACACTACGTCCCGCAATTTTTAAATCTGTAATATCTTTGAAAATATTCACTTAAATCATACGGTGTAAAGGGCCATATAGATCTATAATAAATGAACAATGTATTCAAGGTATTTAATTGGTTAAGGATTAATGCTGTATTGGTTAAAATCGCTTCGAAAATTAGCCATTATTTGTCGTAAAAAGTAAATGACAAAAAAAAAGTTATTGTGGGTTATCCATAAGAGATTGACATATACCATCGCGGACTTTTCTATAGACCTTTTCAATGTGTATAATACTTAGTACATTATTTTGATAAAATTCGTAGGGTTCAGCCTGCGTTTGCAATGTAAGCGGAAAAAATGTAAAAATTTACGACATCACATTAGAAACCTCAAAAATAACAGTATTTCTCCATTATTTAATGGACGTTATTATACATATAAACCTTCCTCTTGAATCACTCTATCTATTAAAAAAAACCGCATCAAAATCCGTTCCGTAGTTTCAAAGATTTAAGCGTACAAAGGGACATAGGGACATAGGGACAGGGAAAGCGACTTTGTTTTATACTATGTAGTGATGCGGTTCTGTTCGGTTTGTTAATTTTTTTTTCCTCAGTATGCAATTTATTAAATGCATAACTATTTATAGATTATTAACGTACCAAAACAATTTTCCAATTTAAAGTATTCCTAATTTCAATTTGCTAGGTAACTCTAAAGCTGTACTTAACGGAAAGCTGCATTGCAAGATACCAAGATTAGCTTAATGTCATGGCCCATTAATATGATTAAAACCAGCTATAACTGTTACGTCTTATGAAAATTACGTCGGTTTACGTTTCATTAGCTCATTCAACCGCGCGATTAAGCTGCATTTAAATTTCTTGTGGGTGGTTTCCTGACCGCAGCTCAGCAGACTCGAAAGTGCTTAATTAATAGAGAACACTTTCAAAGGGCTAAAAATAAGAAAAATTAAATCTTCACTAGCAATTGTAGGAGCAGATGTGTACAATAATAAGAATTTCGCAAATGAAACGGATTAAGTTAGTCGGCAGCTGTTGCATTCGTTTGTTTATTTTATGGTCCATAAAGAGGAATTTGTTTGTGCAGATTCGTTACTAATATAATAATGCGATGTTCTTATTTAGGTAGCTTTTTCAAAGTTATAAATTTGACATTGATTTTTATTTTTTCAGATCTAACTTCAAACTTGAGTACACATTATTAAAGCTGGATTTCTCATAGCAACATCACTAAGGTAAAGTCAAGCTCAATTTATATTATTACTAAAACGAATAAGTTTATCACTTAAGAGATTAGGTATTTTGGGAATATCTCTAAAAGGAATGTTCCTCAACATTCTCTGAAGTAAATCGAACGAGAAATCGATTAACTCATGCGAGACTAACACAAAAAAAAAGTATGAACGAATTGTCAATTCAACATCGACAATTGAATGAAATTCTTTCGAAGTGATGTCAACGGTCTAAAAATAGACGATTTGGTAACTGGCTCAAGAGCAGGGGCCCACCTTGATCCTGTAGGAAGTTTTCAAGAAATATGCGTTGGAAATTGTACCTTACAAAGACTTGAACATTTTGTCAAAATGTAATAATGGATGTAGTTAATTAATTTGTTACTCTGTTGTGATACGGAGCAACAGTGCTTTCGTCATACATTATCATAACAAGCGGACGCGCTATCTCAACTCGAGTCTCCCGTCTAAGAAAAAATGATAGGGACAATTAAATGATAAATATCGTTACATCAAACTGGGGCACTATGTCGTCACTATCATAAATGCTGCTATTATTGACAATCAGACACCGACCTTGCAGCTCGTTGTCGCAAACCGTGGGGAGCCAGATTGTCATCCTTCATACCGGCATCCGCCTTACGTGCATTTTGATTATATAATTTGAGGATTTAAACCGTATGATGACGTACTTTTAAAAAAAATGATCATGTTATTTATAAACATGTTGACTCGAAGGTGCACTTATAAAATGTAATGATAATACAGTCTACATTCATAATTATCATTAGTATCATTGCGGGAGGTCTAAAATTGCTTATGATTGTTGTTACGTAAAGTGACTACAAATAGACCACATTATCAATTACTCATTTAACACATATGTGTGATCATTAAGAACATAAACATGAAAATGTAATAAAGTTTTAATATCGTGAATATTACTTATTTTCTACTTATAGTAAATATGAAATATAATGTTTGACTAAATAAACGGCATAACGAATTCCGTATTCATAGAGCGTGACCAGCAGGTGATGATATTAGCTCCAACCATACCGCGTTAATTAGTCTCTCGCTGTTTGATTTACGGTGTAACTTTGTCTACCGACCGACGCGACGGCGCTAATTCATTTCTATCGAATAGCGGTCGCTGACATATTGCAGTGATACGAATTGATGTAGTCATTTGACCACAGTGGAGAATATTCTGTACATAATGGCGGCGGAAACGCAGGCGTAAATGCGTGTGCTATTTTATCGCGCAAATCTCCCGACACCCCGTCACGGCTGTGGATCGTAGTCATTGATGGCGCGACTGCAACAGTTTATTCACAATACACACTATGCAACCGGACGGATTCATGCTCTATTCGTAAATTAAAAATGGTAACGGTAAATTGTTTTGTGTTTTGTAGTTCCACGAGTAAAAGTTGCAGGGTTTGTGGCACAGGTTTGTGGTCTATCATTATATTAATGGATTGAACTAATGCGGTATCTAGGGCACGGGCCAGTCATTGCGTGATGGCTGCAAGAAAATACCTATACAAATTGGTTCACATATTTTATGTGCACTTTTACAACTTCTATGAATTTTTAATTTCATAATGGAAACATTTAATGAATTTAAATAGCTTCAATGTTATTAAAACCACGATCCATAATTGATTCTTATGTCAGACAACCTTGACATTTGAATTAAAATTGCACGAACCGTCTATTATTCCATTGAAAAGTTACATTTGGGGTTGCATTTTTTAGAGGACGCAATTTTATTTTTTTGATGTGTAGTTTAGTGATAGTTAGGAGTACTGAAAAATAGTACTCACTTCAGAGCGCTGTAAAACCTTAGCTATTGAAGTAATGAAAAAATGTTGTACATATATAAAAGTTGTTCCTCGAAAAACAATCTACAAAAATGGTCTGATATCATTTCTTCGTAAAATGATAAAAAAAAGTTTTATTGAAAAATATAAAAAGCTCTCATTTCTGAACGTTTTCGCTTATAACTTTTTTATTTATAGTTCTACGACAAAAAGTTACTGGACAAAAGTTGTAGAAAATTTAATTTGCAACAAATAATGCTAACAATTTTTTTTATCAGATAAATAGTTTAAGAGATATATCGTAAAAACCATTTCAACCGCTATTTTCAAGATGGCGGCCGTGGGACAAGGGTGGCAACCCCACAAACTTGGTTTTAGCTACTCACTGACCCCCCCTACACATCAAAAACATAAAATTGCGTCCTCTAAAAAATGCAAGGTTAGGCCTAAAAAATGTAACATTTCAATGGAGTATATGTTATAAAATAATATTTAGAAAGTGAAACACATGAGTAGGTACTCAAAATTCTTGTATTCCAATTAACAAGTTTTATACTCAAATATTAGACCGGGAGATACTGACACAAAATTTCGAGTCATTTGTAACAGGATGGCGGTTCTACAGGGTTCTTAGTACGCAATGACAAAAAGAAAAACGATGTTGTGAACGCTGGTACCGGCGTCTTAGTCGCGTGGGCGGTAGTCGAACTCGTCGGAGAAATAGCGAAAGTCAAACGATTTGTAACACAAAAATTTTAGAATTTACCGATAGCCCATAAAAAACAAGTAGGCGGTAGTGTCATGCCATACTTTTCCGGTGTGACTTACAGCCCGCCATACCGACGCGAATGTGTTGATTTAAATAAAACAATTATTCAACCATTTGTATCAGGCTAACTTTTGCACAGGTAACCATCGTCGTGCAGCCATTTACGAAAATCGCCATGCCATACTTTTCGCACGATTCCAAATGGTCGCCATACCGCCGAAAATCTGCAAAAATTTTTTATTTCGCCAAACTTTTTGTACCAGTATTGCATTTGGATTTTTGGAGAGTATTTGATAAAATCTGACCATTATTATATTTGCCATACTTCTAGTAGGGGGAAAAAGTGCTGTCATACTTGAAAAATTAATTTAGTATTCATTTATATAAGTGAAGATTTCCAACACCTAGATCTTTGAAATTTTGTATTTATATTCGTTGATCCTCAAACTTACAGGAAAAATAAGTGCCATACTGTTACAAATCGTTTGACTTTCGCTATTTTCCGACGAGTTCGACTAACGCCCACGCGACTAAGACGCCGGTACCAGCGTTCACACCATCGTTTTTCTTTTTGTCATTGCGTACTAAGAACCCTGTAGAACCGCCATCCTGTTACAAATGACTCGAAATTTTGTGTCAGTATCTCCCGGTCTATATAGTGTATGCTTATTGCCTAAACGTTAAGACTTGTCGGGAACATTAAGTCGATGCTGATTGCTGAGGTCGGTAAGCAAACCCGCATCCCATTGTTTCAGAGCTTTCAAGTGGTATGAATACGTCTATTACGCTACGTATGAGTCAGCCGCGGTTACCCTCGCTATTGTCTTCCCGTTTATCACATACAAATACTTATTTATCTATACATATAATAAATCTGTAGAAGGGTCAATTCTGTACATTGAAAATATTGAAAAAATAAATAGCAGGGGGTGTTACTGGATCGATACCAAGCCCAAATATGTGATTAAAAAAATTTTTGTCTGTCTGTCTGTCTATCTGTCTGTCTGTCTGTATGTGAAGACATCACGTGAAAACTAACGGTTCGATTTCGATGAAACTTGGTATAATTATACCTTATTATCCTGGGCGTAAAATAGGATACTTTTTATCCTGAAAAAATACGAAGAAAAAAAATAATCTTAATTTTTCAGTTTTATCCATAGACGTTGTTCTGTAGAACAGCGAACACACGTTGGGTATTATTATAGGCCTAGCCGTATTTGAGTCCAATAGATATTTATAAGATGTTATTGTCAGAGTTACTCAAAATGGAGAAATAAACCATCCACGCGAAGACCGACATCCGCGCGGACGGAGTCGCGGGCGGAAGCTAGTACCTTCATGCAGCTATCATTACAAAAGAACGCTCGACGTTCTCGCGTTTTTGTATATTCTATTATTCTATTGTATGGAAATTAATACCTACTCGTCAAAATCCTCCTTATTAGATTTAAATTCAATATACACTATACAAGTATACCAGAGAAAAATAATTATTATATTCTGAATTACTTATATTGCTCCAAAATATAATTCACAAACAATCAAACATAGCGGCTTCCTAAATAAGGAAATTATTCAGAGCACCAGTATCACAACTATGCTGGCTTTGAGATATTAGGGTACATTTCCCACGGTATCAGCTACTCATGCACCGTTGCACACGCAGCGGTCCGCAACTAAATCTCCAGATCAAATACTATCTACTGCATAACTAGCATTTCAGCTTCCATTGATAAATTTACGATATGAAGTATTCAATACGACAAACAACACATAGTTACTGCGAATAAGAATGATTAGAGAGAATAATCAGAGTAAGAATTAGCTAAATATAACACGTAGCCAACACTATACAATTATTATAATGTGGGTTAGCGAGAAACTGTACTTAAACACTTCCTTTGATTGCGCTTTGTACCCAATGCATCGTAGAAACGAACAATGATAAAGAGAATGATTTATCGACAGTTATCCACCGGTACACGGCCACGGGTACAAACGACGGCGCCCAGAGAGCAATTTACGCTACCGCAAAAAAGACTATTCCTACCAGTAGCAGAACATTACAGTGCACGACTGTTCCCAATCATTATGTTTATTGCTCTATTCTTATACAACGGTTATTTAACGCCCGTGTGAATACTATTAATAAAGTGAAATTCACATTATCATTTTGCTCCAGCACGGTGTGAAAGATCATTGTTTTAAAGTTAAACTCCCGTAGAAGCATATTAGCTAAAGGTTCAATCAACGATTCAAGCGTAAAAGAAAGGGTCAGTTAAGACGTTGTAACAAAAGAAGCGACCTTGCCCTAGCTTTCGCCGTATGAACAAAGCGTTGTATTAAATCGGCCGGTGAAAGCAGAACTCGTTAACTATCCCGATGATAATGCAGCACTTGATAACGATGCTATTACCAACGTAATTGCCTTTCAGAACATAACCCATCTCACGCGAAGCATCATTGAGAGTGCTATTCTAGATCCAGGTCAACAATGCGCTTAGCGCGTATATGTACAAGTGTCGTATTAAATATTCCTGCATGCGTGAATAGTTTAACTGGAAAAGGAATACATAAAGCATAAATTGTCGGAGCATAAAAGTCCAAGTATCGTAATTCGTAAAAGTAAAACTCGTCGTGTTTACTTACGCTATAGCAGTGTGTTTTAAATACGTGTCACAAATTCTTTGATTCGACTAAGAAAAAATCTAGTGAAAGAAAATAAGAGGGTTCAAGAGTCATTTAATTAACTTAATTGTCTATTGACCAGAGAGCTAAGTCGTCTATATAAATGCAAGTCAAGCAAAACATATCTGGGTTAAAAGCTTAGCGATGTTCGTCTCTGAGAACAATGACAGATAAAATCAACTCTCCGCATTCAGCCCTTGATATATGGACGAGCTTGGAATGGTCAATTAAGATAAAATTTATTAAATTATACGTATACTATAAATAAATATGAATATACTAGGCAGTTTATTTATAGTCTATTACTTATTGCGGTAGTCTATAATCTATTGTTTACTATGTAAAAGCTTATACCTACATATTTAGTATTTACTAACTCAGGGTTAGTTTGAAATCGTCTCCAGACAATATAATTATAAGTAGGTACATACAATGATTGCAGATTGAAATATAAGTATCTGTTTTTTAGAATTTTTCGCATACCGTATGTCGATATTTGCGACACACATATTTCAAGTTTCAACACTAAACATGTTATGGATAATCCAAATAAAACAATATGACAAAGCTTTCTAAGCCTTCGCTTTGAAGCAGGCGACACTAATCCCCTATATTATTGATTGCTTTTACATAGTTAATGCGATTACAGTGCGAGCGGTGCACGTTGGTTCGCCTCTGATATCGGATTAAGTATGAAATTATTTTTTAGAAAAATATCTCTATCTGCGGTTAATATCAAAATAATGCACTAGGTATCTGATGATGCGTTTATCTTTAAACGATAAAGAATAAACAGTATAGAGTTCAAGACTCAAGTTCATTTCCTCACACCTAATCATAGACAAAAAAGTCATTCAAATAAATCACACTACAATTTTACGTGTACCAAAGCCTCAAACAACCGTAGGGAATCATAAAAGATACACGAGAATATAATATTGAAGCGTGAAGTTAATTGGCGTTACTGATGAGTCTTTGTAACAGTGAATGGTGTGTTGATGAACAGTATCCGATGCAACAATAGCGAGCTCGTAACCGAATATACTCCGTCTCACTGTCACTTCAAGTGCCATGTGAAGTGATTACAATACATAAATCATTTCTTGGAACAATGAGAGGCTTGAACCGTTGAGTCTAAGTGAGTTTTCTATATAGGTGTTTGGATACAGTGACTTTAGTTACAATACAATAACAGTCAAGGATTTTTAACACCAATAAGTTGCACCGATCACAACATCTCTTTTAAGGTATTTTTTTTATCTTTAAAAAAAAAATTGTACTTACATATAATTTGTCGAATACAGTGAGATAAAAATTTTAACACAAGCTGGCAAAGAGCATTGAAAGTTGTTTTCAAAAATATTAATATTTTTTATTTGCAGACCTTGACATCCACATTCGCCGTTAAAATGTCCTTCTCCATAATTAGAAATTACGTAATGGAAGGTAGATCAGTTGCCAAACGACCTTTAGTTATCCACGGGGTCGTGCCATAAAATTTTACAACCACTACTAGACTAGAGTAGATAATTTTTGAAACAAAAAAAAATCGCAGTCGGATGAAACCCATTAGAAAAGGAAGGAAATATGATAAAAATGTAAGGAAAAATAAATTACGGTCAATCCGAGTTTGGGAAGCGGGAGGGGGGAGCTTTTAAGAGAAAAAAATGGTTTCTCTCGATTTCCGACAAAACTACAAGTCCTATAGAAAAAAGTTCAATGGCAAAGTTGTAGGTAATTAAAAGTTCTACAACTTTTGTATTCACAATTTTTTCACATAACCTCAAAATTTAGGTGAAAAATTCAAAAAACCAAGTTTTTGGTCTTTTATTTTTATCTACTTCAAAATTTATTTTTTTTCTACGAAATTTGGTGGAAACTTACTTTATTATGTCCCAAATATACTGTAATTTATTTGATCGAAAATATTTATTTTTTCGCCTTATTTTGAATTAATACCAAAAAAACAACCTAATTTTCAATCGAAAAGTCACCCGTCAAAATATCAGCTTTTTTCAAAAACTTGGGGTGCCTTTTATTCATTGAAATCTCTACTTTCATATGGTGTAAAAAAAATAAACACCACCATAGTAAATATTCTCAGGAAATGCATACAAACAGTCTGAAAATTAGCTTTAACTAAATCAGGCACACTTCTCGAACTACCTGAAATGTTATTATCGACATCATTTTGCTTTTGAATATGCTTTAAAATATTAAACTTAGAACAGATAATTATTTTTCTTTTGAAATATTACCGAAAAGCCGATACAAGAGAAGATATAGAGTTCAAGAAGTGTGCCTGATTTAGTAAAAGCTCATTATCACACCGTTTGTATGCATTTCCTGAGAACATTTACTATGGTGGTGTTTATTTTTTTTACACCATATGAAAGTAGAGATTTCAATGAATAAAAGGCACCCCAAGTTTTTGAAAAAAGCTGATATTTTGACGGGTGAGTTTTCGATTGAAAATTAGGTTGTTTTTTTGGTATTAATTCAAAATAAGGCGAAAAAATAAATATTTTCAATCAAATAAATTACAGTGTATTTGGGACATAATAAAGTAAGTTTCCACCAAATTTCGTAGAAAAAAAATAAATTTTGAAGTAGATAAAAATAAAAGACCAAAAACTTGGTTTTTTGAATTTTTCACCTAAATTTTGAGGTTATGTGAAAGAATGGTGAATACAAAAGTTGTAGAACTTTTAATTACCTACAACTTTTCCATTGAACTTTTTTCTATAGGACTTGTAGTTTTGTCGGAAATCGAGAGAAACCATTTTTTTCTCTTAAAAGCTCCCCCCTCCCGCTTCCTGAACTCGGATTGACCGTAATTTATTTTTCCTTTTATTTTCATCATATTCCCCTCCTTTTCTAATGGGTTTCATCCGACTGCGATTTTTTTTATCTTTTCATTATTTTTAAAGGCTTCTACCCCAGTCTATACAATGACATTACTGTTCAGAATTAGTTTGCACTTGCATAAATACTTTTGTACCAATGATGTCACCGCTCACTACAATACTACGAAACTGCCAAAATGCCTTCCTGGAAGTTTTTCGAAAACCTCAGCCTCTGTTAGTCATCGTATTTCCCCTAACGGCAATTGGCCAATGTCGAGTTTTGTCTACTCGGTTAAATGTAGTCGCGAACGATGGGGAGGTAGAAAACAAAAGTTTTCCTTGTTTTATTGAAAGTGGTGTTTCCCCTCCGCTATCTAGGGCTAGACAAGTATCTGTCGGAGAAAGGCATTGTGTTGAAGTCACAAAATCAATGTCACACTCAACTACGAGTCTATAGATATACCTATGTATACGCTAAAGCATACTGTGTTCCTATATGTGCAAATAACATTACAAAATTTTACTGGAAAAACAGATTAGGGACCGTTTGCTTCGCACCTGCAAAACCAAATTTCCTTCCGTTGCCACGTGTGTCTCAAGACTCAAGAGTTTTGAATTGCAATGGAAGCGTTTTTTTTGCAGTCCAAAAGTAAAAGAGAAAAAATTAAACATGAGTAGTAAGGAATTGATACTCACGAACATTAAAGATAACCTTTGCCTTATAATATTACAAACTCTTCATTGATACTATTCAAATAGAGCGATTGCAAAATAAATTATATAATAATACAATGAACATTTTATTTTGTGTTTATCATATGAGATACATCTGCTGTATTTAGGTACGAAATATGTACCAGCGTCTGGAAGACAGAATAAACTTTAGATACGGGTTATATTACAGGAAAATCGATAAGTAGATACGTGTTCCATAGATGCTGTAGGGTTTAGGAATTTAGCAGCACCTTGTAGTCGAGATAATAACACTGACTTAGTCACGGCTAGCTTATCGTATAAGGTGGTTAATATCAGAAGCAATATATCACAATTTAATCAAACAAACGAATGGGGCGTCGGGATTTGTGTCAGACGCAATAGACCGTGTCAAGTGGAGTTATTAAATTGAATTAAAACCATTAGTTTCGGTATTAACAATGACATATTCGGCCATAAAATAAGCCCTATATCTTATTTGAAGCTATTTTATGATCTAACAATGTTAATAAAGTACATATATAATATGTTTCAAAAGTCTTTATTGAATTGACTAGACACGTGAAGGCCAAAATATAAATAAGAGCAGATAAATTTATCGTACTGAAAACTACGGTAAAGGTTTCTCTTTAAATATTGAAACATCGATTTGTTTAAAAGCCTCCACAGGGGTCGCAGTGCGGTCGTCAATAACCTATATGAAACTTGGCACATGAACACTGCAGGCATTTACTAATTATTTCGTCCAAATCAATAGCTAAATATGTTTGTCACTTGCTCAATTTAACAACATAATCATGTTTCCTAATTACGTCTGTAAAGATTACTGTAAGCCTACAAATAAGGTTAAATACTATTATTATCAATTGATATTAACCTTGAATTATGGAATTGCTTAGCATAATCTTGGAACCGGTTCTCAACAAGGTATGATGTAAATATATCGTAACAAGTCCCTATAGTAGGTAAATGTAAAGTTTATTTTTCCATAGTAGGAAAAACTCAATTCAATATTGAGTAAACAAAATAGCCAGACGAAGACGCCTTTTCTATTTACTTTGAAAGTGTATCGGAATCTGAATCTCACCCTCCTGATTTACGCTCGATATAATATATTAGGGTAGATAAGGCGCAGTTTTATTACCTAACTTACTTTTTAGATTTATATTTACAATAAAAAACAACAAAGCAATGTTGGAAATAATAAACTTAATTACGTTCTAAGGAATGAAGAAATATGTTTGTACTGACTTGGTGATAATAAATGTTAATTTCTTTACATTATAATATAATAAACTTGATTGTACAAAGGTATAAAAATGGTGTCTTACAACTACAAGCATTTTTTTACCTTCTAAAGGTTAGAGGATCGATTTGCTTGGCGCCTCCTTGCCAACATTCACCCTCTGTACCTACAACCCACGTTGAAATGCAATGTATTCGAAGAAAAATTTATGTTTCCTACCTACCCTTAAATTTTAATAAACGCGAATACGCTATAAATCTACTACGATAACTACGACAAATAGATTAATAGTTTAAAGTATTCCTGTAGAATGTAGATAATTCATAAGCTCGTAAAGATTTTTAAATGTGTTCAGGTTTAAAAAATTTATCATCCCTTCAGCCCTATCCATCTCACGGTAAAAGGTATAACCTATAAAGGTTTAAATATGTACCGTAAACGCAATAATATCACAATTCACAGGGGTATAACATTGTAAACTTTCCTTCGCTAAACTCGTCACCGCGCTTGAGCGTAAAATGGTTTCAGTAATTCTGTCAGGAAAATTGAGTTTGCAAGTGATCGTGGAACCACATTGGCACGGCTTGTTTATGCAAACTTTCTACCTTGTGCATATACGCTCGCTTATACAATTATGTAAAGCAAATCTTTTGTCCACAGATAGCAATCATGAAGAGAACTAGAAATTATACGAGTGGGTGGTGGGTCCTGTTGGCGACAATTACATTAGCGGTCCCGGTGCTCAGTGAAGCTGGGGTTGGTCTATTCAATGCGAGACTAAAACAAATTGTCACATCCAGTACACTCAAGTGGGCAAACCTCAAAAAAGAAGCGATGGAAAACTACGTGATTGGTGCGGAGTCGGAAAAAGGTATATATAGCTCGGATTACTTTTCCGGATTACTTTACATATAATACATACTTTTGGAAAGATTTAAACATTTTAGTATGTACCTATAACATTCTGCATATTTATCAGTACGTGTATCTTTTTAAATTATTTTTTTTTTTTTTATAAATTTTATAGATTGTTTCCATTTAGTTTTTATTTCAGTTTTAAAGCTATTCAGTTGTACATTGACACTGATTTGATAATTTACTTAAACTCGTTTATAAACCTCTTTATAATGTTTCAGGGCCGATTTATCTATGTAGAACCAGACATGAAGGCGATATGCTACTGGGACAATTGAGACCTGATTATACATCCTGTGCTGTATCAGGCACTAAGAGTTACAATATCTTTGAAGTCATGGAAAACATTGAAAACGCATCTTTGATTATTTGGAAGCCTTGGTATAAATTTAATTCTAAACCAAGCGGCGCAGTAGCTGTGGATTCGTCGTTAGATACCACTTTTGTCGGCAGAGTAAAAAGTGATGGCGGTTTCTCGCACAACATTGGACGAATAAATTACGAGAGTACGGTGGGTGAATTGATTTCATTCGATGAGAAAAACAATGAATTAATTGAACATAGCGGAGAGATTTTGATAGAAGAAGAACCGATCAGTTATAAATTGGAAAATGTAGAGTTAGATTTAGATACACAACACGTACGACAAACCGATCCACAAGTTTTTGAAGAACGAATTTTACGAAACGATGATGATGTGGCTGCTACCGTTACTACTGAGATAGAATATAAGTTCAACTATACGTTGTCTTGGGGCCACGGACATGGCATTGCAATCGGCTTAAATACAACTATAGAAATGAGCGATGGAACAGTTTTCCCTCAAATTGAATGGGCCAACCCCTACACGGAAGAGAAAAAAGAACTTTTTAAATTAGAAATATTTCTAGAACCGGGAACTGCTTGCAATGTCACATTCAGAGGCAATAATACTGATCGCGACGTACAATACACAGCTAAATTAATGACATTTTATAAAGAAAACAATGCGCGTTCGAGACCAATGCGAGGTGAACGGATTGAAAACACTGTAGAGGTGGAAGCTATTTATGGAGAAATTTACTATACGGGCAACAATACTTTGGTACCGACGACCACTACCACCACTACTACTACGACTACTACCACAACAACGACGACCGTACTTCCGCCACTTCCACCTTCAGTAGAAAAGAACGACATTGGTATGATTATGGATAGCAACAGCATATTAGGAGACAGTAGCGAAGATATGGTTAAAGCGCCACAAGAAAAGGAAGATAATATCAATAGGTCGGTTGTCGGAGGTTTGGGAAGTAATCCCAACAACGGTGCCAATATCAAAGTAGTTTCCATTGTTTTGTTTATTCCTCTGTTCGCGATGTTACTCTAAATTATATTAAAATATATACATATTAGCTTCTTGGTGTAAATAAACAGAATTGATATATCTATGGAATAAACCATTACTATTGCTTCGAGTTGATAGACGTATTGTGAAACTTCGTTTATTGGCTGCGATAACGGCAGTGTAGTAATATTGTACATAGGAATATAAGTTGGTTTTTGCAAACATTCCCGTTGAAGATATTCATTCCAAGCAAATGGAGGAGCCAAACACATGCGTGTAAATAGAGTTTGTATATAGTTAAGAATATTAAGAGTCGCAGAGCGACCTTAATTTTGCATAAAGGAGTGTGGATAACATCTCGAAAAAGAGTTATCACAATGATAAATCGTTACCAACATCCTGCTTTTAAAAATAAATAAAATATTGATTTATTTATTTTAATATAGAGCAATAAGTGACTGAGCGAAAAAGCTATAAAAGTTAACTAAAAGAAGGAAATATTTCTATTAATTGACTTTTATGCATAGTGAAGACAGTACAAGTTTATTTGTAATTTTAAATTATGTTAATCGAAAACATCGGATGATATCATCAAAAATTAAGCACACGTATAACATATTATGCTATTAGACCTTTTCCGCTAATGTAATTGTGACATATCTTTGTAATACCTCCTCTATGTTTTTTTAATCCTTTTGTTATTATTAGTTCTAAATTACAAAGAGTTTTATTTAGAAATAATTATATTGTGTAGCTGATAGTGTTAGTAGATTAATTTATTTTGTTCAATTATAGATTATATTTATTTTACAATATAATTTTGCTACAAATCATTGCTACTTCTAAGGATCACAAAACATGTATTTATTATATGTATATTGTATAGGTTAAATACCAAAGTAAATCCTTCCAATAATACCATTCTGTACTTTCCCATTACCCAATTATTAAATGTATCAATATTATATTAATCAATGGAATAAGGTCTGTATGATACCTACATATTATTATATAAAATAATGCTTAGCAATTTTTTGTATGTGTAAAGAAATGAATGATATTTTTGTATGAGCTAATAGCGTAAGTGAACTCATTTCATGTATTATATTTTTTTCATATTGTATTTTTGTTACATTCAGTATTTCGTCATCATTTATCGTAGCTCTCATGTAATTCTAGAATCTGCTTCTTATCACCTTATTATTAGGAGTATAATCATTGTCCCACCTAGAATATCATTATTCCATAAGTGTTTAGAGTTAATACATTTGTATTTAAAGAGTATTTGACGCAAAGGTGTGTTTCGAGTTAAATTTTGCTTACATTTTGTCTCGTTGTGTAATGTAATTCAAAGTAATATATTGAATATCCTTATTAGAATGCCATTTCGATGTGGACTTTTGCTTAACGCTCCCTTAGATAGTAAAACTGTTTCGTAACTTTAAGATATTTGTTAATACTGTATAATTAGATATTATATGAATATGAATCTCATGACATCAATATTGTTTTGCAAAGCATAATTGTGATGTTCCATGTAAGTTTTGTTTTAAATCATTAAAGTGTAACAGAAACTTGTTTTTTATTATGTACCTACCTACCTTAGTTAATATTGTAGTACCAGAAAACAATTAGGTGATAGCGATAACAAATTGAAAATTCTCAAAATCGGTGCTGCTGTTTCAGGGTTATAGGTCTAATAAAACTAAAAGTAATATAATAAATCAATTGATAGAAATTTCTTTGCAATCACTATTATAACTATGAGATTCAGCTAAAATGGTTATTACATTACTATCTACTACAAAGCCTAGTAAATAATAACTTTGATGGATTACGTTCCATAAAATGTGGATGAAAATACAATTTCACCTTTCATATTTTGATTGATTGTCTGAGTTAGACTTATTTTGTGAATCTTTATTGTTTAGTAACCTTCTTTAAATGTAAATCTAGGCCACGACTCCCAACAATCCATCTACATACCTAAAGACAGAATTAATTTTCAGGTAATCAAATGATAATAGATAAAAACAAAGATATAAATGTTATCTTTTCTCCCTTCTAAAAACTTAACACTGTTTACGATAATATGTATAATCCTATTCTTCCCAACAACCACAACGAAGTGCGAGGAAAGGAACATAAAAAGTCCCAAAATGATAATTTCATGGTTATAAAGTAAAAGAGTCGCATAAAAAGACGTCGAAAAGTCACGTTCCTAGCAACTTTGTATAGAAAGATGTGCTATATTAATAATATCTAGATAGGAGAATGAAAAGTTAAATGAAATTATATTTCGACAAAGGTAGGTTTTGGTTCAAAGAGAAACATTCAAATTGCTATAGAATTTATTTCGTATAAAAGTTTTGTATCAAAATTATATGTAATGCTATGAATAGTGTTGTACCTATTAAAAAAACTGAAAATTTCGTAAAGAAAATTGGCCTGCTCAATTTCCATTCCTAAGCGGTGAAATATTTTATCAAGAAGTAGGTATCCTGAAATTTTGTCAGTTACAAAACTACAGTACCCAGTAGAAACTTGGCGAAAATAATATTTAAGCAAAAACATATTATATCACTGGTATTATCACCCACTCATGAGCAGGGTAGCTTTATGATGGAATTTGTGACAGGATGAGGACGCTTTGCCTTATCCCAAATTTTTTGGGCAAGATTCATCATTCAATTCAATTTTTCAGTATAATAAAATTGATTGCCCTCTAAATAAATTAAATATATTTGTCGGCGCAACGACGATAAACGACTACCCTCAAACTACTAAATAATTATAACAAGCTAAAGTTTACTTTGATCTTTTTAAATAAGTGGTTGATTCATTAATCAACCACTAATGAAACAATTAAATTAACGAAATAATTAATGTTTGTTAAAACTGATGAAAATTCATTGTAAAAATTCGAGTGGCAACACTCAAACTAATTCTTGTGAGTCATGGTTCGCTTTAAATATGAGCGCCCGACAGCACAGAGCACATTCACTCGCCGGCCGTCGGAGCGTTCGGAGCTCTCTCTATAATTTCCACGTAGATTAAAAAGGCAGTAAAATACCTACGGGCGTTCTACTTTGAGTATGAGCGTCTGCTCTGATGATGGTGACGACAGGATTGCTGACGTCACTCTTTTAAAAAATAGCCTTTGGGCCCCTTCTTCCGTCATCAGAAGTGGGATAGAATTCAAGCTCTCTCTTTTTAAATGTTAAACGTTTACGTAGTTTTGTAACGGCATACTGGCGTTTGTGTTTTTTCGTGCGTTGTGTAAAGTAAAAGTTTGTTACGTGGATTATTGTAACGGGAGTGTAGTTCATCGAAGGAATTGTGTGTGTTATCTGAGCTGCGCCTCTCTTTGTGATAAGCATAAATCTACGAGAACCTCCGAGAAATCTACGAGAACCTCCGAGAAATCTACGAGAACCTTCGAGAATCTGCCTATATCACAAATGAGTAGGTGTTGATCACATGATACGCGAACGGACTGTCTCTGTCATGTGGAGTGTTCAGTATTCTGAAAGGTCAGTGTGGCCGAGGCAGTGTGTTTTTGAAATCCTGAGATGAACTACCGTAGTGTTGTAATACGAGAAAAGGCGTACGAGGACGTACGATTGTCAATATGGCCGTGTTAGACTTAAAATCTACGAGAACCTTCGAGACTCTCCGAGAACCTGTTACTAGACTGTCTGGTGCAGTCTGATACACAAATTCCTATAGCAGATTTCACTTGGTCGGTCCAGCGCATTGGTGACCTGCTTGGCATTGTTACAGACATTTACTACGAGGCTGGTGCAGAGCGCGCACCGCCTGTCAGTATGGCCGTGTCGGCGCAACGACGATAAACGACTACCCTCAAACTACTAAATAATTATAACTAGCTAAAGTTTACTTTGATCTTTTTAAATAAGTGGTTGATTCATTAATCAACCACTAATGAAACAATTAAATTAACGAAATAATTAATGTTTGTTAAAACTGATGAAAATTCATTGTAAAAATTCGAGTGGCAACACTCAAACTAATTCTTGTGAGTCATGGTTCGCTTTAAATATGAGCGCCCGACAGCACAGAGCACATTCACTCGCCGGCCGTCGGAGCGTTCGGAGCTCTCTCTATAATTTCCACGTAGATTAAAAAGGCAGTAAAATACCTACGGGCGTTCTACTTTGAGTATGAGCGTCTGCTCTGATGATGGTGACGACAGGATTGCTGACGTCACTCTTTTAAAAAATAGCCTTTGGGCCCCTTCTTCCGTCATATTCATACAATATACCTATACTAACAAAAACGCGGCCTTGAGTTGATCTTAATCGCATAAGTAAATATCTTGCTAGCTAGCTTGCAGGCTTGTAAAGATCACGACAATGGCATTTGTCTAAATCTAAAGGTTCCATCATAAAAATAACCTACTTTTCTTTGTAAAGGTAGGAAAATATTTTTGTATGAATCGCCTATAAAGAAGCTATTTAAGGGAAACCTTTGAAACGAGGTTATGACTGAATTGTACTAAAATGCTAACCACGAAATAAGAAGAATTAGGTACGAATACATTTTGAAGCCAAAAGTAACGAATTGTAAAGTATTAAATTACGTTATTTGGAATTCAGGACGCGATTCGTCTTCATCACATTGAACCCGGATTCAAAATAACTGAATAACTCTCGTAACGAAATATTGTTTGTTATGAATTTTGTTTATAAGTTTAATAACTAATAAAAAGTTAATCTAAATTCAATCATCCTCAACTCATAATAAATGTACACAAAAGGTTTGAGCAGGTACTTATCCTTAAGCTAAATATGAATTTATAACAGCGTAATCAAAGTTTTTCAGTAACAAAATATTTTTTTAATAATTCATTCTCCAGCTGTTATATAAATAAAATAATTTTAATTTTAATTCAAGATTTTGCTTAGGTATTAATTCATTTATACACTTTATACGATTGAAGTATCTATCATCCTTATTTCATTACTAATTTATTTTCATAGTTCTGTGATATACATGGAGCTCCTGAAACGATTTAAAAAAAATTCATGGCATCAATATCATCACATCAAATCATCATCACATATTGGTTACCTAAATATAAATGTCGGTCATATTTTGCAGTAAAATAATGTAAGCTGGGCATGTACTTGTTATGTTTGTAATAAAAATTGTGCTAAAAGTTCCACGCGGACGACGTAAGTATGTCGGTACAACGGGTGCTAAATAAATAAAAATAAATAAGTTGTATTATTTTCTCAGCTATGCGAAGGTTTATTGCCTTTAGTTATTTTGCAAGAGAATTACAAAATATAATCGAACCAATTATAATTTTTCTACAACTAGAAATAAGACGACCATTTATCACACAGAGTTAATTTACACAAAATAAAGATTAAACGAGCCTTACAAGATTAATGACTATTGCATTGATTTTGCAAAATTTTAAGTCGGTACAGGTTTTGTAATACATATATAGATAGGTATTACCTGGTATTACATACAATAATTATCAAGGTTTGATAGATGGCCAAATGTCTAATCGATGAAAATTGTAAATTAAAAACTTCTAGTCAGTTATTATTGCTACAAACAAGGATGTCTGCGATAAAACAGGATCAAGAGAACTGAAAACGTCGACAAATAAACAGACCCCTTCATAAGTAACACACTGACTGCGGGGACGACGCTTCAGGGATTTGAGCATACAAAAATATTCTATGCCCTAGGCCATGTAGGGTATCTTTTCACGAGGCGCATTCAGTTTCCCGAGGACATATTTTAGCAAAGACCAGCTCAAAAGAGGCTCTTTAATTATTCCCGGCGCACGAAGGGACGACTGTGGAAAGGGCCAGGAAGTTCTGAAGTTCCCTCGTCTGTTTACAAACGGTGCAATCAAACAAATCGACAACCCTTCGCGTTTTCAACTTGTAAGTGAAGCTTTGAGTGAATAATTGTTTTCACCTTAATTAAGCAACGGAACGTAGGAATTATTAGAATAATATCAGGAGAAAATTTAATCAAAACCTGAGAGCGATGAAGATACGAAAATTAAAAACGAGAGCCAGCATAGAGAGAGCGAACTCACAATGTAACCTGGTAGAATTTACTTTATGTATAAGCTTCTTAATGTTAATTATAAAGTCATTAAAAAGACGGTAAAATAAGAAAAAGAATTCGCCAACGCTTAAAATTAGCTATTACAGAGATCCATTTATTTTAATTTATTTTGTTGTTAAAATGATAAAAGTATTTTTTTATAATTATTAGTGAAGAATAAAGATTATCCTTTCGCATTATTATCAGAAAATATCGCTATTTGCAAAGAACATTCCATTGGTATAGAAAAACAAAAAAAAAAAGATTTCCGGGCTCGTCCGGGATTTGAACCCGGGACCTCTCGCACCCTAAGCGAAAATCATACCCCTAGACCAACGAGCCGGTTGAGACAAGTGACGAAATTACTGATACTTTCCTTTTTTATGATAATTTTTTATCGACTCTACATAAATTAATATCACAATATGTTATCGACAGTTTGAATAAAAAACTAATCGCAGCAAGGAAGGCATGTTCTTTTCCGATGTGCACCTAAAACTCGCTGTGCTAAATTTAATAATCAATGTTTTAAATTGCAACGTAGGTACCTAATATTTATTTATTTTTAATAGAAAAAAAAACAAGAAATAATTAATAAAAGGGGAAGTAGCAACAATAAACTACCGTGTAATTGAATATTATGATTCTATTTTTAGAAATTTGAAGTGACTATAAAAGGACCTATCGATGAAACATCGTATTTTAAATGTTACATACATGATACATGTTAACAGTTATTATGCTAATGCTCTAACAGACCTTGAAGTTATTTTATGCTATGGAGTACACATCTGCTATTACCTAGTACATAATCTCTAAATAATATTCCGTGCGTACAATTCAGAAAATAAAATAAAATTATCAGCGATAAAAGGAAAGCATACAAATATATAATATATTTTATGATAAAAAGCGGATACTAGATAATAATGTTTAAAATAAAAAATGAACCGGGCTCGTCCGGGATTTGAACCCGGGACCTCTCGCACCCAAAGCGAGAATCATACCCCTAGACCAACGAGCCACGCTACTAAATATCAAATTTAAGAACCTTATTGATTTAATCGTATTAGGTATATATAATATTTTTAGTGGTAATTATGGCGTTTTAATCTGACACTGATAAATGTGCTGATAATGATAATGTTACATTATTAATTATTACCTTCTTTATTAATTAGAAAAAACTCATAATCACAACTCACAGTGCTCACAAAACGGCTCGTTCGATTTTAAAGAGTTTTTTGGGATGGGAGAAAATAGGACGTACCTAGTGTACAACATCGCTGGGCAAATATGGGCAATCGGTAGAACAGTAGTACAAAATCGAGTTGATTTAATATATAATACACCGAATATAATATATGTTAGACTTATAATATGTTAGGCATAAACGGTGATGAATCTACAAAATGACGCGCAAGGTGCAATGTGACCTCCGAATTAAAATCGCGTAACTCATCATTCACACTTGACTCAATAATAGACCCAATATAAAGAGTAGTTGTACAAATAACAAAATGATGTAATGAAGGTGTTCGATGTTATTTAAAGAAGTCAAAGGTGTTATATTAGATAAAAGATAAATTACCTATTATGAAATTGACTTCAGAAATTAAAGATCCTTACGCCGAATGTTACTAAAACTTTTTACTAATTTAAACTAATATTATAAAGCTGGTTTGTTTCTTTGTTTGTTTGAACGCGCTAGACTCAGGAACTACTGGCCCGATTTGAAAAATTCTTTCGGTGTTAGATAGCCCATTTATCGAGGAAGGTTAGAGGCTATATTATATCATCACCCTAAGACCAACAGGACCGAAGCAATACGGGTGAAACCGAGGGGCACAGCTAGTGAATTATAAAATTATATTTAAAATGTAAATATATTGAATAAACTGTAAACGGATTATGGTCGCTCATTATAAATTATAATTTAAAACCCGTTGACTACGAGATAAAATATAATAAACACAGAGACATATAAGGAACGTGAGAAGTATTTAAATGATTTATTGTGGGTTAATCTGTACATTTAAATTTATATGACATTTTCTCAGCGCAGTTTCTCGTACGGTCGTCTTGGCGAAACCAATAATAACTAGATATGAATAATTGTTATTAAAGTAATTACTATAAATAGTTCGTTTGTATGATTATTAATTATTCTTAATAAATTCCGTATTGAGTTGTATTTTTATGAGTCTTGATAAGTTTAATAGTTAGTAAGACTGATTTAGAAAATTTTATCCAAACGACGACATTGTCAAATATGTACTTTTCTAGTTCCTAATTACTAAATTGCATATATTTTCTTCATTTAATCGATTGAAATTATATTTTTTTCTGATCTTGACTTAGATCATTTACTTAATGATCCAAAAATCTTGATGATGATCGGAAATATTTATGTAAGTAGGTAGTAGGTACCCAATTATTTATAAATATGTTGCGTTAATTTCGTAAAGATTCAGATTCGTAAAAATGTATATGTGTTTTCCATATGTTTTCTTTTAAATTCCTTTTCCCATTAATTTGCCCACATACTTTATTCCGCATTCAAAATTTCAATTCAAATAGAGAGTCAGCTCAACACCTATATTCAACGGATAATCTCGAATGTTCCTTGACAAGACAAGCGAGACAACTCTGAGCTAGAGTAATTGCTACATTATTCAATAGGAAGCAGTGCACAAGGAAGGAGACACTACAAATCCTGTTCCTCTTCAAAGTGAATGATACACATTGAATACGAACAAAACGTTTCTACACCATGATTCTTTTGTTTTTATTTTCATGAAGCGAATCACGAATGTTTGAACTTTGTATCTTTTTATATAACTACACATTTATTTAAAGCGATTCGTTTTTATCAATTTCATTATTTTTCATTTTTCGTATGTTGTAAAAATTTATATCCACTTGACAAAAATTTCATTATTCTGGTGGAAATAGATTTTTTTGAAAGTTATAATTAACGACATCTATTATCTCAATGAACAACTATTTAGTTTCTTTAAGTTATCGCAGTGGTATGACTACTCAACAATAGATGGCGCTGCAAAAAATCTGATACAACCCCACCTTGATTTTTGTATTCTTGTTAAAAAAATAACCTCTATAGAATTTAAATTAGATATATTAGAAATAAGTGTATTAAAGATTATAAAGTTTTAAATAGCAAGAATGCATAAAAATTACAAATGTATTCAATTTTTGCAAGTGCACACTTAGTTAACAGGTTTGCTATTGAATAAGAGATGTCACTATAATTAGTTTTTATAATGTGTAATTTTCATTGTTCAATATACAGATTCCTTTAATATACATTGATAAAACTAAGACTTACCCATAACACCAAGTTGCTGTGGTGATAGAGGAGCAGCATCTCCCGCACCTGATCCAATTGATCCAGAAGCCATTGAGAGTCGCTCACTAAAGCCCAAGGGACTGCTCCTTCCCCCGCTACTCGCTACTGATCCCATCCCTACAAGAAAATAAGATATTTATAAAAGAAAAATTACAATCAATACCTCCTATTCCCTATATTGTTACCTCCATTAGGACTTCTCATTCTTGACAATCTCTTATTAATAGCCCTTTGAATCCTGGGATTTAGAAGAGGTTTTGCCCTCCTTCTTGCTAAATACCTTGAGAGTACACCCACAACCACTGCACTAGTACCCACTACACCAATACTCCAAAGTATGACCTGAAAATATAAAGAAAAAATATTTCAATTCTTCGAAATAGAAAATTTTTAGTTTATTAAATATTTCAGGTATATGGCTATTGTAAAATATATAATAATACAAAAGATTAACTCCTGTAAACTTATATTTGGTTCCTTTATTTCTATATAATATATAAGAATGTTGTTAAACTTTCCTATTTATAATATTTAAATAAAAGTATTATGCAACAAATATTTAATAAAATAAAAACAATAAAACTAAATAACAACAATCACATATTTTATTATAAAATATGATGTACTTTTCACATAACATTCATTAGGTACATTATCCTAAGAAAAACATATATATTGACCTTCTGTGAAGTGGTAAGTTGAAACCTGAATGTTACAGCATGCTGAAATTGCTTTATTTTATCCATTATTGGGCTGGCTTGTATAATATGCTGCATTCTGGACAACGATCAATCCACTTATGTCTTTCTTATTAAATTTCTTAAATTGTTCCGCCTTACATATAATTAAGGTTAGATGTTAGATCGTCTAACAATCAAGCATGATATGCACTAATATATATTGTTACAAATAGTCCTAAACTATATTAAATAAATATATCAGACGGTTTCCAATTTAATTAACATTATTGGAAAGATAATCTTCACACTGTCCGTGTTTACACTACGGCCAACGTAACTTGGCGGGCCTGAACTTCGCGCAGAAGGCTGCGCACGAACATTTTTTAGGAACGAAATGGTGGCATGAGGCGGCGTGCGCGGGGCGGAGATCTAGGCTAGGGATTGACTCTATGTAAACACAATCATACCTTTATTCGAACGAATATCGCAATCGATTTTTATCGATTTGAAATTTATTGATTTTTGTTTATATGAGATACTGAACGAAATAGCTTTACAAACTTATTGAATTTTGTCGTTAGTAAAAGAGATTTCGAGTTTAATAGCAAAAAAAAACTAATAACATTTTATTTTCATGGTTGTAAGACATGATTTAGTTAAATATCATTTATTTATAAACGACCACTACAATAAGGACTGATTGAGAATATTTGAAACCTATTATAAAATTAAATATAAATATATTTCACAATTCAATTTCAATCGATTTGAAAAAAAAATCGATTAATCAATATCCTCAGACACGCATAGTGGACATCCCTTTTTGTTTACGTCGTATAACTTCGTGCATATTCGGCAATTCTCGGTACGCAATTATGTATCTCAGTCATACGTTAACATTGGTGTCGTGTTCGTGTCGCTATCTCTGTCTTGAGTACAGGCGGTTACAAAAGTTTTCGTTGAGTTGATCGTTATTATTTGTTATTATTATATTGTTGAGTGTTAAGTTTAAATTTGTTCGTGTTTAAGTTTGTTTTAGTGATAATTTGGAATATTCTACTTGGAATTTTGTATTATTCGCGAACAAAGATGCCACCAAAGCATAATATGGTTTTAAATCGCCAGGCGAGAAAAATAATATTCGATTTAACGCAGTATTTTAAAAAAGAAAAAGAAGAAGGCGTAAAAAATGTTGACAAAGTTTTTTTAAGAGTTGCTGAGTGAATCCTGAATTCATTAGGTTATTTTTATTGCTTTATGGCTCATAGCGTTTTGATATTTATTTTATTTGTACTTGGTCCTGTATAAGGAAATTTTTATTCGAATTTCAGTTTAAAAGAAATAAATGCCTATAACACTTTTTTTTACGAGTGTACATGCGCAAAAGTTCGTAGAGGCTATGTTCAGGCCCGCCAAGTTACGTTGGTCGTATTCGTAGAGTGAGAATGAACCATAGAGGAGGCACTAAAATGACAAGGAATGCGTGAGAGAAATACACTTATGACTATAAAGCTAAGAGCAAGAGAGACAGAAACATTGTTTTTTGTTTCTCTCATGTTATGCGATTTCTTTTGTTGGGGACAAAGGCAGTTTGTCCCAAACAAGCGGCTACAGTCCATTGTTTTGCTAGTTTTCTGTTTTTTCTCGCTGTTAAGTGACTTCAAAGTTTAATAAACGTTGACAGTGATCTGTTTTAATCCGACTTTAAGTGAAAATATGGTGCGTTGTAGTGTGATTGGTTGTAAAAATCGGCCGGAACGAAGATTACCAAATATTACCTTTCACACGTAAGTAAACTTATTTGAAGTATATTGTTTTATAGAACTGGATATAGTTGATACATTTTCATTAACTCTAATGTGAAATTATCTACAAATATATAATATTTTCATCGAAATAGACGTAAACATTTTTTTGTGTTATCCGACTAAATTACGAAGTGTTCTTGTTGTTCAGGACGCCATTTGTTTTTACGTAGTTTCAAATTTATGGTATAATCATGTGATTAACATTAGGGATACCAGTACAGGGTAAAATTTTCCCCAAAATCGTGAAATGTTTTTTTAATATTAAATGTTAATGTTTGTGTAAAGTTTGTTACACGGTTCGGTTTTCCGGTTCAGCTTTCCTCATTTGCATTGGTTTAAGTATTTTTTTTTTCAATGTCGGTTTTTTTTGTATATTCCAGGTTACGATGCACATCATAACGCTGAAGACTGCGAAGCTGGCCCTTCCACACGAGCTGCAGCTGCCACTGAAGGCAGCGAGGACCCTGCCCCGTCAGGAGAGGCGGTGTTGGAGTAAAATCCGGAAGGCCACCCCCCGCGCCTTCCTCACCGAGGTGCGGCGCGCCTTTATAAGAACGAACGAGCGGCGGAGTCGTCCATTTTCGTCTGCTACTCGCGCGCACATTATCGCGGACCCTCTGCCCATTTATTTCTACCGTCATTTTGCTGTTCATTTTCAAATAAATGTATTTCGTTTAATTTACTTTTAATTTGAACTATTTCCAGTACGTTTTTATTAGACTACATTTACGGCTGTATCTTCTAATTGCGTTGACATAGAAATTTGATTTTATTACTGCTTAAAGGTATAATAGACCTAAGTTTTTGATGTGAATATCAATTATTGAATACCTACATTACATTTGCGTTCATGAGTAAAGGGGTTATAAGATTAATTTTTTTTTTTATATAATGTAATAAAAAATTCATGTTTTTCGTAATTATTCCCGTATCTGTTTTATAAGATATTATTCTGTCTTCTGATTCAAATTCAATTTGAATCTGAATCAGAAGAAATAGCAATTAAAACCGCATATTCTGAAACTAGCAACTACTTGCAAGGGAATCACAACCTACAAGGTACTCCCCACGTCCTATAGCACAGACAAAGAAAAAATTGCTACAAGCAACATTTAAAGATACAACATAATAAAACAATTAGGTTTGTTCGAAGCCCTCGGTGCGCGAGTCCGACTCGCACTTGACCTTTTTTGTCCTAATTTTACTGTATTTTCTATTATTATTTACCATTGATTGAAATGATATCTAAACTTTAGCCTTGTTTTTTTATAAAAAATATATGAACTGGGATATTTCGATATTTGTGGTTAATTGCGAGAAGTGTAAAAGCAAAAGTTGTAATAAATATTTTAAATACCTACAACTTTACCATTAAACTTTATTCCGCAGTTATAGTTTTTTTAATCCCGATCTCAGATCGATCGTAAATAACTTTTCCTCTAATTTTTGTTACCTATATTCTCTTCCGTTTGAAATTGATTTCATTGTTCTATAATATTACTTTTATGTTTCAAAAGTTAATAAAAAATCATGTTGAACAATATTACTTTGTTAATTTCAAAAGTTAATATTAAATTAGTGGTCCACTTAGGTCGTGCACATGGCCCAGGGGGGGGCATGGCCCATGACCCCCATGACCCCCCCCCCTGGATCCGCGCTTGTACCGGCCGGCCGCCCGGCTATATATTTTATACCCGTGCGAAGCCGGAGCGGGCCGCTATGTTTTTATATACAACGTTCACAGTTTTTCTGTAGTGTATTTACTATTTAGTATCAGCATTGCACCCGTGCGAAGCCGGGGCGGGTCGCTAGTTAAGTTAATAAATAACAAAATCTTTTCAAATCTGTCTTTTTCTTCATAAACCTATCTTACAAAAAAATACCCAAACATTTATAGATATTTTGCCAGTTTTTCGGATAAAAAGTTTTTGTAATAGTTGGCAACATTGACGTAAGGATTCGCCATCTCGTTCGGGTATACGCCGATGTCGTCTCTAGTACATTCTCCCTCTACGGTCGTATTGTACTTAAATTTCCCGGAGTCGTCAAACGGTCAAACTGACATTAGTTGACATTTGACAATGTCTACTAATCCAAATCCAAGAAGCTTATCTTGTCCAAATCTTACCAAATGCCAGTAAGGTGAGATCACTGTGAGATAATTTATTTAATAGGGGCTAGCACTGTGGGCTAGCAGAGTACATCAGTATAGTACACTGTACACAGAACTGTAAAAACAGTTTGTTTTTACTGTTCTGTGGTACAAAGAAATCTATGAAAACTAGGTAGTAAAAGGCATTAAAAATATTGATTGAAACCAAGAAGCTTATATCTTATACACTGGAGATTTCGGTATGAACATTTGACGTGTAACAAGAAAATTGTTGTGTTCTATCACTTTCACACCTAACTTGGTATTGCCACTGTTAATACGAAGTTTTCCCAAGGCTACTATGTATGCTGTAATATTCTGTGCAAAAGGTTAGTTTTTGTACATTAGTTTGTTGATAAATTGCCAACAACGTCATTCAGAAGCATTGTTGGATGAGACAATTATTATTTATGCTAAATAAAATAAGTATCTGAACCAATTATTAAAAAGCGATACTCCCTGATTATGGGTAGTTACCACAATAAAATTGTAGCAACTCTCACTTTGACAATATGGCATAAGTGTCAAAAAAATTGCGTCGCTTCGAATATTTAAGTTAATATTGTTGCGTATTTAATAAATATTTTCCGAATATAAATAATGTATTGCATTGTGAAAAATTGCAGAAGTTTTTGGACACCAAATTCTGGCATAAAATTTCACAGGCAAGTGTATATTTACGCTATTTACAATATTCCTCAATACTCATGCATTTACCTGTTTAGAATCATTTTCATGGCAAAAATCGTCAATTTTATCATCATTTTAGTAATCAATCATGCTAAATATCTTCTATCTATCTTCTTTACCTAATAATTTCATCATTTTTCAATAAACCAATTTAACAAGTAAGGTAACCATGATGACGAGTTTTTACGGATAGCGAAGAGAAAATATTGTAATAGTTAACAAAATTATGATGAACATTTAGAACACCATTTCAAAGATTTTTATACTAGTAATGAAACAACGCACGACATCGATATTGCACTCACATGTGGTTTTATGTTTGTTCTTCTTTAACATAGAAATTAATAGTTCTTTTAACTTACCAATTTTTTTGTGTTTTACTGATTTCAGCTTTCCAAAAATGAAATAAAAAGAAATAAATGGCTGTCCATAGTGCCTATCAAGGGTAAAATTTATCAACATGCCAGAATATGCAGTTTGCATTTTAAGCCTGAGGATTACGGTCCAGAAAAAAAATACCTTTTGAAAAGTGCCTTTTTATTTACCACATTCTTGTTACTGCGTCTCAACTGTGGATAAAGTAATTTTAATTATATTATAATTAACCACCATGAAACCATTAGTAACCGTAAGTACAGCTACTGAAAGACATACGAATTTCTACGAACTGTAATATCGTTACCACACATCAACACTAGCGATGCAACTCTCCCTTTGTAATATTGAAAAGTTTTAGACTGAAGCTTGAGTAACCAAAACGATGTTTTAATGTATATAGCACTCATTTTAATTAAAAAATCGTAGTATGAGATCAAAAGTTATCAAGCGTTATTTAAAACTATCATTCTCTACCAATTAAAATGGTATGTACCTATAAAGATGATAATTATTCATGTAAGTTGACCAGTTATATTATAATATAAATACTGTTAAAAATATATGTCGTTATTATTTATAGACCATGATTTTTAGTTTTTTTTATTTCGAAAAATCCTGAATATACAAACCAGTGTGGTCACCCACAGAAAGAGACAAAAAACAACACTGACGTCATTCAAGGTTATATTTTCTTGTGACAAGTTAATGGTCATAGTGCAATCTCCAGTGTATTAGATATAAGCTTCTTGATTGAAACTTTACGTAGGTTACAATGGAAATTAATTTAACAAAAATAAAAATTCCCATATGCCATGGCATTGCACGTCGTTTTTAAAAAAGTACGTGACAGTTGACATATTTATCAAATGTCAAATTGACATAAATTACAGTCGTTTTATTTTAGCTCTGCTATAGCGTAAAAATAACAAATATAAAAGATAATTATTTAATTTAAATTATAATTAGAGCCCTTATCTAGAGCATGGCTGTACATTAAATCCTAAAAACCTACCTTGGCCACTATCCATCTATTGAAATTATCATGTATTTTTGACAAAGAACATACCATAACATTTTTACCACATTTTATTAATTTATAAATGCTTGTCGAAATGGAAATAATACATGAATCTCTTAAGTTCCATACTCTTCAAATTGGAATTGAAGATTTACCTGATGAAGTTCTTGAATTTATCCTTGGTTTTTTACCTCCATACAAAGATTTGCAAAACTGCATGACTGTATGTAAACGATGGTGTCATTGTGCTCAAAGTTAGTATATTTTATAATTTATTTGTTACATCTTTCCATGATGAGTAATTATTTGTTTAATTTAAGTATATAGAAACTAATTATTTTTATATTAACATTTTTAGGTGTTTTACGTAAAACGTCAATTAAGTTAATCAAAGCTGTTGGCGAATTCAACATTGTATGGAAAAATATTGCATCTACAGAGTATATTGTTCCTACAATCACCAAAAGATTCTCCCATGCAGCATGTGTATTAGAAAATAATATGTACATATTTGGTGGATGTACAACAAACGCCACATCATTTAATGATTTATGGAGGTTTGACTTATCCCAAAGGCAATGGGTACGACCCTTAGCAACAGGAACATACCCCGTACCAAAAGCATACACTACTATGGTACATTACAAAGAATGGTTGATTGTATTTGGTGGTTGGACATATCCCTCATTTTCCCAATATTACCAAAATGTTACAATGTTCAATGACATTCATTTTTACTGTGTGAATACAAATAAATGGATACTCATTAATACAAGCAATCCCCCACCACCAATGGCTGGACATTCAGCATGTATCAAAGGAGATGAAATGGTTGTATTTGGAGGATTAGTTATGTCAGCAGCTCAAAATTTCCAAATTCAATGTTCAAATGATGTGTGGGTACTTGATATTGTAACATTTAATTGGAGGAAACAAGCTACAACTAAACCAAGACCCCCACCCAGATATGCTCAATCGCTTATTAGACTTGATTGTGAACGGCTTATGCTGTTAGGTGGAGTACAGACTCTCTATAATAGATTTGTTTATAGTGACTGTTGGATTTTAACCATGAAAGGGCCTACTTGGACTTGGAAAGAGATTGCTGTAAAAAATAAAGAATGGGCTTCAGCTAACATTTGGTGTAATCCTGCTTGCAAAGTGGGAGACAAAGTTGTTAGCTTAAGTAGAAGTAGAAATGGTTGGAATACAGCAAAGCCACTTGTTACATCTGCTGTAAGATTATCAAATTTAGGTAGACCTGAGGGAGCACCAGTTTCTGTCAGAGTGGAGCAAAGCCTACAGAGGCCCTTAGATAGAGATCAGAACATAAATGGGAGACGAGGTGTGTTACCAAGGCAACCAATGCGGATGCAGGGGCAAATAAATCAATCTGCAGAACCGGTGGCTGGGCCAAGCAATAATCAAAATAATAATGATCAAGTACCGAATGGCAATGCAGAGCCTATGGTTGCTAGTTCTAGTCAAGAGTCCAAATTATCAGGTGGTGGTTTAGATTTTAATATGAAAGATTCAACACTGAGAAGAAATAAAAACAAGGTTTGTGAGACTTCTTATATTTTAAATAGGTTATTTTAATATTATTATTTTATATTATATTTAAAAATTTGAGTAAATTTGTAAGTTAACATGTTAATACATATCCTTGGAATATATGTATGTATTTTGTTCCAATGATTTTGCAAAATGTGATATTATCAGAACAAAAAAATTATTTGAATTTTTACAGTCAGTTATTTAATATAATCTTGAATCTTTACAGTCGGTTATTTAATATAATCTTGAATCTTTACAGTCAGTTATTTAATATTATATTTAATTTTAACTACTCAATTCCTACATTAATAATCATAAACTTTGCCTCTATTTTTTCAGAATAAAGGAATGAAAATTGTGCGTCAGCTACAGGAGGCGAATAAATATAGAATGGCTGCATTTGCATGTGACCCTGCTTACAATAATGCTCCACCTGAAAATGATCTTATCAATCAAAGACAAATTGCACATTTAGAGAACAGATTGGATGCAGGCAATGTTCAGGAAGAACAGCCAGCAAATGAACCCCAAAAGCCTGCAGTGAAGAAAATAAAACGAAATACTTTAACTATGCATGTACTGGACATCTCAACAGTAGTTAGTGGTAATTCTATGAATTATGTGTCTTGGTTATGTCCACGTTTAGGTGAAATGAATGGGGCACCTGAGGAGTTAGTCATGTATTCATTAGTTAAGGGAAATGGTGAATTAATCATGTTTGGCGGTGTTCATAACGATATTAGTATATTAAATTATACAGAACAACAAAATATGTATTCTAATTCATTACATTTTATTACACCTCCAAGAGACATAATTTGAAGTGAATTATGTCCCGTAATGAATTGTACTATTTTCATTCATGTGGTGAACTAATTTACAAAATATGTAACAGTCATAATAAAAAAGTCAATGCAATGAATGTAATACATAATAAATATAGTATGCCACACAAGAGGTTTTTAACTTTGCTGATAAAATATTATGTATTTTAAATGAAAATCTATGTCAAAATGTTACATTATAATGTCTCAGTGGATTCAAAAATAAAATTGTATATAATTTAAAGATATAGACCTGAATTAATTTGAATTAAAACAAAAAACAAAAAGAGTTAAAATTTGAGGTGATGTTTTAATATGGCTTGCTTTGCTTAAGCTTTTTATACAAAGTTGAATGATACTCTTGTAATAAAAAAAAACTCTACCATTACCAATTTAATTTGTTTTTATTTTATACTAGCGGTCCGCCCCGGCTTCGCCCGTGGTACATGTTTACGTTTTCTCTACATAAGAACCATCCTCGTACTTCAAGGAATATAATAAAAAAAGAATTATCGAAATCGGTTCAGCTGTTCTCGAGTTATGCGCTTACCAACACATTTTGCGATTCATTTTTATATATAAGAAGATTGACAAGAAAGAAATTAATTGTTTTGTAATCTTATTGTAAATAAACTCATTGTACATAGATAAACAAAATGAAACAACTCATTTTTGTGTTTAATTTATTTGATGATAAAAAATCCAATTACTCTTTATCAGGCATAAGGCCCCCGAATACAGCAGCTGGGATTTCTTTTTTTTCAACAGGTGCAATTTCAGTGTCATCATCTTCACCACTATTTTCAGACTCTTCATCATCAATGTCAATTTCATCAGGATTGACAACTTTGTCTGTTTCCTTAAGTCCTTGAGTTTCCCCTCTAACAAACAGTATGTTACCCTTACTTTGAACTGCCATTTCAGCAGCTTTAGCTTCTAACATTCTCATTCCATCCTTCATACCCGGTGCCAAATCAGATACTGTTCCAGCCGCTTGTGCTGCCGAACTTAACATTTGTGCTGACATCATATTCACTTGTGTGTTATATGTTGCTTGGACACTTCTCTTTATTCTAAGCATCTCCCTCATTGTATCCTCATTTCCATGTCTCACTTCAAATTCTTTCCAAGTATTCCAAAACTCTGCTGTGATTCTAGGATCGCACATTTGACTGCAATGAGCGTATATAGCTCTAGCTCTGTCAATTTCACCAAGGCGAGTTTCCATTTCTGCAAAACGAATGCACATTTCTCTTGCATTTTCTTCCGATAAGGATTCAATTGCCTTTTCATATATTTGCCTCGTTTTTGGAACACCATAAATTTCTGCAGCTTTCTTTATATAGATGTTAAACATCTCAAACATCTGTTCTGGTAGGACTGCCGTAGTGGCCCGTTCATAAACTGACATTGCATGTCTAGCAAGACCATGTTCTTCTTCTAACTTGGCGTATAATAGAAATATAGACTTGGCAAACTCTGGGGGACAGTGTTCCAAACACTGCTCAAAGAGATCTCTTGCTCTTTCGAGTTTGCTACCACCATATCTTTTTAAAAACTTGGTCAAGTATGTATTCCATATATCATATACATTTGGCCACTTAAAAAGTGCTATCCCCTTTTCATATGCTCTAAATGCTTCCTCAAAGTAATTATGTTCTTCAAGAAACAGGCCATAATTGATAATTATCTGTGGGGTGGCTATTTTTAGGTCAATAATGTGATCATAAACAGCCTTGCAAGACTTATAAGTACCAAAGCTTTCTTCTAAGTCTGCATACATTGACCATACTTTTAAAGATTTATAAAGACGCATTTGTACTGTTTCATTTTCATCATGATATGCTACTTTTCTACTGGGCAATACAGTAGCTTTTTGCATTAATTTCAATGCCTCTTCATAGTTCTCATGTCGTATTTCCATTTCAGCCCATTCACACCAAACAGATGCTAAATCATCTACTTTAACATAGCTGACTTGTGTAGCCTTTTCAAAAATTAATCTTGCATCTTCAATTTGATCATTATTTTCATAAAATTTTGCAAAACCTACCCACAAGGTATGCAATTTTCCAACTGCTAGTTTGGGATCAACAGTCTGCACTGCTTCTGTGTAAGTATCAATAATTTCATGAGGTTTGCCTTCATATAACTTAACTCTTTTATGCCATTCTGCTACATTGTGTGGATTTTGTCTTAACAGTACAGAGTTCAGTAGTAATAATCTTCTTTCCATCAAATACTCAAATCTAGCTAGCCTTAGTTCTAAATCAATATCTTCATCTTCACTAGGATTAGGCTTTTTGGCAACCTCCTCCATTTTTTTGCTTAAACTTAGTTCTTCAAATTGTGCATATGCATCAAAAACTTGAGTAAAATCACGAACTGTTGTTACGGTTTGAATAGCTTCTTCGTATATATCTCTAGCTCTTTCAAATAAACCACTTCTTACATAATAATCTGCCAAAGAATTCCATAAGTGACCTAACTGATCCGTGTAGCGTCGAAGGCCTCCTCTGATAATGGCATCAACATTCAAAGTATGAATTTTATCTGGATTTTTAGAAATAAGTTCACACAACTCATTCCACAGTTGATGGTTTGATTTACCATGCTTTGACTGGAAATTCTCATTGTTAACAATTTGAGCCAGTTTGACAGCAGCTTCATCTAATTTATCAATTGAAATGAGATAATCAATGTATTCTTCAGTGTCTTCAGGGCATAACTTAAGATACCTACGAAAAACACGAACTGCTGTTTCTGGAATGTCATGTTTCTTTAAAAAACTTAGATATAGGGGCCAAATTCTATGATGTTGAGTAATAGGTAATGCTCTTAATGCACTATCTAAAGCCTTTCTTGTTGTGGTAATCTTACATTGATCAGTCAAGAAACTACAGTAGTCCATCCATATTCTTGGCATTTTATGCATGAACACTAGAGATCTTTCAAAACAATTATTAACATCTTCATATGCTGGGTCTGTTATACATTTTCCTCTAATTTGACTTCTTCTCAATTTTAAGTAATTGTACCATAATTTAAATGAACCAGGTAGTTCCTTTAATGCTCTTTCATAAATGAGATTTATTTCTTGTTTTGGGGCAGCTTTCTTATGTTCAATATACCGAAGCCAATGCTTTACAGAAAAAGGATTTCTTAAAATTTCCTCTTCGTAAGGAAGATCTTCTTCACTCTGTAAAATTGAAAATATTTATCATTATTTATTTTATGCTTTAAATAAGTGACAATAACAGACAATCTTATGTTAATAATTGTAGATGCTACTTAGCCAAATTGTTATGAATAGGGGTAAATTTCGAACTAGATAGATACATTCAATAGGTAGTAGGTACTGCCTATGCCTATTAGACTTTTTCGATTGGCAAGTTAGAGAAAATTGCGTACTAGTCGAAATCGTATTACTGCATGTAACTATTATCAAAACCGTAAGTTTCGTTTCAGATTTAAGTATATATTTCGAATACTTACAAAAAATATTTCAATTTCTTTCCCATCTAGCATCGGCATTTTGGTTATCTCTTGTTAGTTTATTACTATTTTATAAATTGGACATTAATTTAATGTTGATTTAATTTTAAATTACAGAAATTACTGAAATGAATGAACCACCACATAGACAGAGAAACACAGAGAAACCAAAGAGAATACAAACATACTATGAGAGAAACAACCACATTTGAATTTTGACGTTGACATTTGACAATAATTGTCAGTGTTAAGCTGTTGACTTGAGTATCCATGACTACCGCTACCACCTGAGGCTACCACCATAGACTGTACAGCGAGCTGTACAGTGTTATTAGCCTTGTATTGCCTTGTACAATAATTATTAGCCACAATCACCAATAGTAGGGGAGCCCAGGATGCTAAATGTGGATTTACTCGAGCGTCACGGGAACCTATTAGAATTGGTAGATTAGACCATAGCGAGAAAAAAAGGTCCTATAATGTTTTCACTTTTAGCGGTGGGGAAGGGTTTTTTGATTTTTTTTAATTTAAAAAAGAAAAAAATTGGCTTGGAAATACTCAAGCGCGTTAGATATTGATATTTTGCATGCTCCAGGACGTCACTGAAAAAAAGTATACGTTAATCTGACGATTTAAGTGGCGATTTAATCGCTATGTAGAAAGGGTAAAAAATTAAAGTAATATTATTCGAGCGCATCAGATTAATATATGGGGGGGTTAATTACAATATAAGAAGTCCCCATTTCGCTAATCTGACGATTCGAGCTCAACCTTAGGGAATTATGGATTATTCAAATTTTCCAGCGGGGCCCCTGAGCGCACCCACCAACCATAACTGCTCATATTGACTAGAGGTACTAATGAATAGCTAAGGTACCGTCCCTTATAGAAATCTGACGCGCTCGAGTAAATCCCAAAATCCCCTCTTGGCCTCCCCTACTACAAAGACGATTTACTAATAACTAGACTGTGCACCGCCAAAAAGAGGTTAGAGTGAGTGATTTAGTGTGGTTTTAGTTTATTTTTGTATAAATTAAACCAATGTAATTTAATATGTACCGGACATTATCTCACTCGGTTTTGTCCCATAATTTTTAAGCCATGGTCACCTAGTTAGAATGAGACAAGTTGGATATACAAGAACGCTATCACAATCACACGGATCGTTTTTTCCGCCATGATGTATAGTGTAAATTGTTGGTCAGGCCCTTAGGTCAGGCCATACTTTTTCGCAGTCGAATGTCTTTTATAAGAATGTCTTAGAACTTTTGATTATTGAAGATGCCGGTTTCCTGATATGTAATGTTTTCTTTTACCGTTTGGAGCATTCGTGTTGTAGATAATGTACGGATAAATTGATAAATCACTTTAATTTTTGCACGTTCGATATTCTAAGCATTGTCCATTGAGACCACTGAGACCCATTGCACCATTGGGGATAGTGGTGCTTTTCTTAAAATATGATAATTTATGTTATAGATATATGTATACATTTTAGATGCTCAAGAATGGCAATACGATTACTAGGTCATTGCCCGACACGATTTAGCGTGATTAAGCAATCGAACGAGATAATAACCTGTTAATTATACGTATCAGAGTGTTAGAGACAAATAAGAGCGACTTAAAACCCGCTCGTTAAAAATACGATATTGTTGGTATAACCTGATAATCCTGTTGAT
The DNA here is from genome assembly GCF_061535395.1 of Colias eurytheme. Lineage (NCBI taxonomy): Eukaryota > Metazoa > Arthropoda > Insecta > Lepidoptera > Pieridae > Colias > Colias eurytheme. The sequence goes on along the minus strand of NC_142981.1, from coordinate 4,178,264 downwards.
ACATGGTGCGGGTTGCAATTCGACCTACCCAACCTACGCGGAGCTTCTATTTTTGAATAGTTTTTAAATAAAACCGATACCTAATCCCATATCAACTATCTTACCGCAAAAACTATAGACGGTTTATCTTTAAGCGCGGGTTCTCTTTAATCTGGGTTTAATTTGTTTGATGTGTGACAGATCCCTGGTTTAAAGTTAGACTGTGTTTAAATCACAGTTTAAATCATGGTTTAAATTGTTTTGTGGTAATACCACATATGCCCGTTTGAGCTAGCGCGCACGAGCAACTTTGTCTCCGCAACTTTTTTGTCTCTCCCATCAATTTGTATGGGGAGTTGCGTCGCTACGTGCGCGCACTTTCATACTAGCCCATAGGTGGGAGAGACAAAATAGTTGCGGAGACAAAGTTGCTCGTGCGCGCACTGTCTTTCACAACTTAACAGTTTCACATCAAAATACTTCATCTTTCAGTCAAAAGATTCGAAGATCTAAGGAAAAATGATGCGTTGCTTGTTAGCAGTATGTGGATATATCGATTAGAATTTTTCGTCAGATTTTTTGAAGTGAAACTTCTTTATCGGGGTTGGACAAAAATTTTGTGTAACAATTTTTGCGTTACGCCGTACACGCGTGACATTTTTGCGTTACGCCGTAACCGTGACATTTTTGCGTTACGCCATACTAGTGACATTTTCAAGGTCATAAAGAAGTTTCACTTCTTACGTGTGTACTCTAGTACACGCATACATTTTTTTTCTATAGGTGCCTATTGCCGTGATTGGCCGTGATATTGCCCGTTAAAAAAAGGAATGACCGTCAAGTGCTCTCCCTGATTGTGATAGTATATATGTTCTGTGGTCAAGTGTCACTTGTCATTTTCGTTTTGGAAAACCAAAATGCAGGCGTTCTTGTCTCTTGACTCTTGAATTTTGACTTAGGATTTTATTTTCCGGTGTATTATTTACAAGTGTACGAATTTTATTAAGTACCGAGTTTAATATTTTATTTGAGTTTAGGTTATACGAATTCAGAAAGATATATTCAGTACTGCCACTTTTAACTGATTTGTGAAAGCATCTTCGTGGTTACATTTAAGAAAATTGTGTTTGTGATGAATGTTTATTTTCATAATCGCTGTATTGTAGTTGATTAAAAGACAAATGTTTTTCAATTATAATGTCAAAACAAGGAAAAAGGAAAATTACTGTTGAATTACCAAAAACAAAGGACTTGTCGAATAGACCCAGTGTCTTCGAGCGTCTCGGTACTAAGAAGGCATCTAGTTCAAGTGCTAAAAAACCTGCTGAATATTGCAGGCAGTGGGCCCAACACGGCAGCTGTGCGTATGGTAAAAGTTGCAAGTTTGCTTCAACTCACACACTGATCAGCCCTTCGAAACAAAGAGCTGCTATCAAAGATGGTGACCAGAAGCGATTGCTAAAAGACGATGCGAAAAGTAGACTACATTCAACTGTTGTTGTGAGAACGGGTCGAAGTCCAGATGGTGAGATTGATAATTGGGACCAAAATGATTTGGAATATGCAGATACAGATGTTCTTGAAAAAAGGCGGCTACAGCTGCAACGTGAATTAGAATTACAACTGAAAATGGACTCTAATAAAGATATGAGTAAAGAAAAGAAAAAAGTGGTATCCAGTTCATCATCATCTAGAAGTTCTAGCACGTCAAGTGTGACATCATCCTCATCTGATGGCAGTTCCTCATCTTCATCCTCTGGCAGGTATAATATTATCATAGATTGTAAACATAATGTATATATGTCACATGATCCTAGGACTAGATGCATCACTTATGCATTTTGTTACAACTAGTTCAAACTCAAACATTTATTTATTTAATTAGACTTCTTCTAGAAGCACTTTTGAATCGTTATCATACCATAGTTTTACCAATTACCACTGATGCGGAAAGCAGTTTCTACAGAGAAGAAGTAAGAACCACCAAGAAACTACTAAGATGCTCTTTTAGAGAGTGGTAGGGTCAATATCCTATCCTACTTCCTACTAATATTATAAATGCGAAAGTTTGTGAGGATGTGTTTATGTGTGTTACTCTTTCACGCAATTTCTACTGAACCGATTACAATGAAATTTAGCACACATATAGAGGGTAACTTGGATTAACATGTAGGATAGGTTTTATCCCCGGATATTCCACGGGAACGGGAACTATGGATTTTTTCCTTCTTTCAAAACATATTTAAATATTTTTTAGACTGCATTATCTAAAAGAAGATTTTATGTTTTAGTTTATACAGGTTGTGGTGTAATAAATTGATAATTTGGTAACTGGAAATAGAGAATGTATGGTGGTTGTTAAATGATTGTTGTTCCAACATTGTTCTGAAATTCTATAAAAAATAACCTTTGCCACTCTGTCTGGTGCTGTGACTCCAAATGAAGGAATATTTTCGATCTTTTTCTTTGACACAGTATAGGTGGATAAATGCACTATCGAATATTAAACCATAATTTTAATTTGTAAATATTTTATACATAGTTAGTGGTTTTAAAGAAGATGTAACTCAAATTTCATGTTTTGCATATTTTTTTCTAAGTTTAATCTAATATGGTGTTAAAAAAAGATATTATGGTCACCAGTGTGCCAATTTAAGAAAAAAAAACATGCCTGTTAAATTCCTAATACATACAATGAGTTAAGAGTGTTAATTTTTAACAACTAAAATCCATAAATTTATTGCATTACTTGAAATTAACTAAAAAATGTTGATTTAAATTTTAAACTATCGTTTTATTAAATAAAATTTTATAAAAGTTGCTATGATGCTACCACCCTGTATATATATATATTTAAGTACTTAATAAATAAAAGATCTCTTATAATTGTATTTTAAATTTTTTAAGGGATGCTAAAAAAAGAGCAAAGAAAGGAAAATTAAAGAGAAATTCAAGTTCTTCATCAGATGGTGACACACCAGCTAAAAAGAAAATACTTAAAACTGATCCTGCAAAAAGAGATAAATCTGAAACTAAGAAAGGAAGTGTTAAAAAGGATGATAGATTGCAGAAAAAAAATGAGGAGAATAAAAAGAAAACTGTGACAAAAAAAGCAATTGGTAAGAAATCTCTTTCACCAGGTAAAAAGTCTGGTGGAACACCACCAATAACAACAAAAAGTTTACTATCAAAAACAACTTCGAAACATAGCAAATCTCCACAAAGGAGAAATCGAAGCGGATCACCACAATCCACAAGAGAGCGAGATAAAGAGAGGGACCGTGGCAAAGAAAAAGAAAAAGACAAGGAGCGCGATAAGGAGCGAGAGCGAGTACGAGCGCGTAGTAGGTCTCCTAAAAAGGGTAGATCTCGCTCTCCACGTCGTCATGGGTCTAACCCAAAAGAACCAAGGCGGAAAGAAAGCGTAGAACGAAGCAGACCTGTGTCACCAAAAAAACCAACACGAAGAGAAGGCAGTGTAGAACGACACAAAAAACGATCAGCTAGTAGAGAACGCGACCGTCGTAGGTCCGCGGAAAGAAAAAAAGAAAAACATGAAGAAAAAGACAGACATGACAGAAAAGATAGAGGCAGAGATCGTAATAATAAGGACACTAAACGAGATGATAAGCGTCGCGGCAGAGAGCGAGGCTTAGGAAGTGGAAGGTCGGACAAAGGATTGGAAAAACCAAACAAACCAATGCAAAGGCTACTCCCTCGGCCAGAAGAGCGTTTAGCTGCTTTAGCAGCCATATCTAATAGAGCCCTCGAAACTGATAAAAATCCATCTTCTTCGAAAGATAGGCAAGATTCCCATTCTGAAAGAGGGGGAAGAAAGCAAGACCGACTTGAAAGAGATCGATCTATCAAAAGAGACAGAATGGATAGTATGGATAGGGAACAAGGTGATTATGATATGGAACGACAATATGATCATGGGCATAATATGGAGCATTATGATAGAATGGATGATCGTTATGGTAGTATGCCACGAGATAGCGATAGGTCTCCAGGCTACATTCAAGGAAGAGATAGGCATTATGATCCAGGGTATGATATGCCTGGCCCATCCAGAGGCTATCCCGAAGATGAAGACAGAATGTATGGTGAACCTATGGGAGATTCCCGTGTAGATATGGGTTGAGTTTTTATTTTCATTTAAAATTATCTTTTTTGAGTTAACAAATATTGATCAAAGTTTTTTAATAACATTAAATTTATTATTACAGGTTACGACGATCGTCGCCATCGGGACCATTCTTGGGAAAGACGATCTGGTTCATTGGACCGTGAGCGTGGCTATATGCATCATAAAGAATGGGACAATGAAGATTATCGTGGATCAGGTGATTGGGGCCGGGAACGGCACTGGCCTATGCATGAGTCTCAGGTAATTTACTATGAAGTATGTGTGATGGCATCAATTATTTTAATAAGCAAATCTTTCCTCTTTGGCTCTAGGTTGCTTTATATTACAAGACTGTTTATTGGAATGAGTTGATAGATTATAGGAAAAGAAAAGAACCTGCCTGCCTTATCCTGTCCCATATATTCCTTGGCTGTCCCAGTCCTCATGCTGGTACGAAATTATGCTTATTCATTATCTATTATGGTGTTAATTCATAATTAATATGTTTTATGATTGGCAGATGAGCGAATGGGGTGATAAAGAACAAGACGAAGGCTGGCGCCATCGAGGTCATCCAGGCGCTCATCGCAATCGTATGCATGGTATATAATTATAATTTAATTGTGGGCTGTCTCTTGAAGTTAAAAATTATTAACACATATACTTTTATATATATGAGACTAGCTTTCCGCCCGCGGCTTCGCCCGCGTTTTCAGAGAAAACCCCGCATAGTTCCCTTTCCCGTGGGATTTCCGGGATAAAACCTATCCTATCTCTCAAGTTGGATCGAACTGCACATGGTGTGCGAATTTTATTATAATCGGTTAAGTGGTTTAGGAGTCCATTGAGGACAAACATTGTGACACGAGATTTATATATATTAAGATTATAACCGATTATACCTTTCAGATGATTATAACCGTGGAATGAGAATGGATCATGGACGTAATGACAACAATAAACGAAGACCACGAAACGAAACAGAAGTATCGAAAGATATCGCAGCCCAAGCCCCCATAGCTTCAGCGCATGAAGAAACAGAAGTGGATGACAAACCAATACCAGATGATTTGAGTGAAATTAGTGATGATCCTGATGATATTTTAGAACGTGATGATGTAAGTGCTTGTTCTAGTATAAAAAAATTGATTTATTTGTATATAAAATGAAAGTATTACACAAATATTTATAACTTTATACAGATGCTTGATCAGACTGTTGATGAAGATAGCCAAACAGAAAAGTTAGGGGACGAAAGTAAATCAAAACTTGAGGGTGGAGAAAAAGAAAATACCCAGGTGAAGACAAGATAATATTATAGCCAGTAATGTATTATGTAATGCATATGTTACGGCTAAAGGTAGGTGAGAACATAAACTTAAGATTAGCCGGCTAAACTTAGGTTTATTTTCGACGAGGTGTTAATGTTAGTTTGTTCTATCTTTAGCCGGCTAAACTTAAGTGTAACCGCAGGCCCGTGGCTAAAAATGTCGGGGTGGGTAGATTTGGTTACTATAATACATGTAAGGAACAGGGCGAGTGTTTTCTGGCACTTCGCCGGCTGCTGCCGCAGCACGCTCGCTGCGCTCGCTCGGCTCGTGCGGGTCTTAAGAGTTCTAACCTAACCTAACCAGCTTTCTGCCCTGAGTCGGGGTGGGTAGATTTGGTTACTATAATACATGTAAGGAACAGGGCGAGTGTTTTCTGGCACTGTGCGGGCCCCTCAAGCCCTCCACCGGCCCGGCGCTAACCAAATCTACCCACCCCGACATTTTTAGCCACGGGCCTGCGGTTACACTTAAGTTTAGCCGGCTAAAGATAGAACAAACTAACATTAACACCTCGTCGAAAATAAACCTAAGTTTAGCCGGCTAATCTTAAGTTTATGTTCTCACCTACCTTTAGCCGTGACACATATATCAAGTGGGTATAATAAAAAAAAATTGTCATTTTAAGGAAACAAACGGCGCCTGTGAGGAGAAAGATTCACAAGATGGTAAGGATGAGGATGATGTTGCCAATCTGGATTTCGAGGAAATATCCGATGGCGAGCTTGAGGAAGAGAAAACGCGAAGTAAGTGTACAAATTTATCATCACTAGGTTATTATAATTCCGATAACAACAAAGATCGTCAAAGAACGTAAAAGTAACTCAATTTTATTTTATTAAATTTAATTATTATTACTTGTATTTCATTAAAATTATAAATAATTTGGAAAATCCAAAAGTGCACGCCTCATAATTTTTTTTTAATAAATATTTATTAATTATTATTTTTGTTTATTTAATAACAATTAAACCACATCGAATCAGACCCTGAAAAATGAAAGGGTTCTATTCCTGAGCATACTCAAGCGTAAAAGAAAAAAAAAGACTCGATTAGTAAAGTATTTCGGTCGCTATCGTGTTAACAAGAAAAAGGATCCGCACATACAGACACACGGACGTCCAAGACAGAACTTTTTTAAACTGTTTTTTAACTAGTTTAAATAACAAAAATGACATCAAAAATATCATGAACGTTAAAAATAGTGTTTTTTCTTAATATGTGTGTGTATGTATTATCTTACAAGTGCAATGTATGATACATAAAGACATTTTAAGTTTGAAAAATCAGATGTTTTGCGCGAAGTGACAGTAGTACCCACCTCAACGCTTCGCTTATGAGGCGTGCAAAAGACTTGTAACTAACAAGTCTTTACTTTACTAAAACTATCTATCACAGTGTTTACAACTAAATATTGACGTATTTTAGCAGGTCTTGGGGATGCTTTGGGCGTCGATTGGGCTAGTCTCGTGGCTGATGTTAACCGCCGTGAACAAAAACCTCCAACGGGCGGTGCGCGAGATAGATGGCGACCTGAAAGGGTTCTTGCAAGGCTCGGTCTATCAGTAAATATGGCAGGAAAGGATAAGGTACAGAAAATATTGGAAAAGAATGGAGAATCAGCGAAGTTGGAAAATGAATCGCATACAACCAGCGATGGGACAACGTTAACAAATGGTAAACATGAAGAACAAGATAGTGCTTCAAATGTACCAGACGTTAATGATCTTCATCCAGTTGCGTCAATACAGGTATTTTATGCAATGTGTTTCATGTTACATAGTGAGTTACTAGTTAATATGCACAAGTAGAGTATGTAATTATGTATCATTTAATTGTGTAAAATGGGATTGTGCACCTTAGAAATATGATAACTTTAATTTAGAAGTATTTTTAAAATGTGTAAGAATATATTGTATGTTAATATTTATGCGTATAAAATATCAGTGAATTTGATTTGTCAAATATGTTATTTAGTAAATTATACTGTAATTTTTTATTAAAGGTGGCAATGGAGAAGAGAAAACGGCAGCGTGAAGTGCTCTTCGGTTTGGGTTGCGAGATCACGCGCGGGCTAAGTGCAAGAAGAGATTTAGCTCTGCGGAGGTACTTGTGTCACTTGCCCGCCGCAGAGCGCATGGGACAGGCGAGAGTCGCCCCACAAAACTCTCTGTTCCAAGCGGCACGGGCCTTGCTCATGGAAGCCCCAGTCAGCGGCTGACATCGACGCAGTCACCCTTACAGTGGTAGACTTTAAAAGTGAACTGTGCTGGATTGTCAAATGAAAAACTATAGTGTAGATCATGAATGTAACAATGAATCTGCTACTTTGCAGAATCTTGAAAAATTATGGTGAACACTCTGCCTTGCACAAGATTTAGTTAAAAATAAATAGTATGCAGTGAAGTAATATTTTATTAAACATTTGTTAGAATTGACACTTATTTCATTAAACAGCATATTCAATGCAATAATTTACTTTTATAAATAAAAAAATATATTCTTAGGAATTACGATAGGTTGCGGCTGGCATTCTGCATAGATATATGACACTATGCACATTAGAATTATATTTTAATTTTTTTCTAATAAAAACGACACATCTGTGCCAACATCATACTCGATTTTCTTTTCATTCCTGAAAAACAAATAATGGATTTTTTAATTAATATTTTATGTTCTATGTATGTAGTTTCTGTTTATATAAACATTATACTTACTTTTTGAACACAACAGCACCAGCCACTCCTTTTAAGATAAGAGAGTTCCCATTGACAAATAGAATTGAACCCTCTCTCAATCCTAGTACTGAATTAGCATGGTCCATTTCCATATATTCACTTATTCTTTGGTCTCTGGTCTCTCCTTTGTGGGTTTCACTCTCAACTTTATCAATATAATGAGGATTTATATTGAATGGAACAAGACCAATACCATCAAAGCTGGGAGGATAAATAATTGGCATGTCATTTGTTGTATGAATACTTTTTGTTGCTACATTTGTTCCTGCACTACTTCCCATATACACCAAGCTTCCATTGTCCACCCTTTCTTTTATTAACTGTACTATTTTTTTTTCATATAATCTGCTTAGTAAAAGAAAAGTATTCCCTCCGCCTATAAAGATACCTTTTGCAGTTTTTATTGCATCTATTGGGTCTCCATATGTATGCAATCCTTTCACAGAAAATCCCCATGGGTTGATGACTTCTTTGATTTTATTTGTATAGCCGTCAAAATCGTTTTGTGCATATGGTACAAATATTAATTCCTCAACATTGTTCCTAGAAGAAGTATGCTCATTGCTATTACAATTTTAATCAAATTACTGAATTTTATATCACAATGTAGGATAGTATAATTATAGTATTAGTATGTTCAATCAAAAGGTCTGCAAAAACAGCAAAGAAGCATTTAACATAATTAACATTTGCTTACTACTAAATAATAATATGAAATACATAGAATAACAGTCAATAAGCAGTATAACAATACTATTGGGTCTTGCTATTATTATCTTATATCAAATAGAGCATATGAAAAATGGAATAAATGAGAATTCAATTCGACCTCAAAATTTCAATAAATAGGTAGTAGTTAGGGAGCCAGCAGCAGATTTTATGACCAAGTTCCTCTCAAGCGGTAATTTGTAAAATGCATCAAAGTATAGTATTATGAAGCCTCGTGAACGTCAGCTGGAGCTCGGTTGGGGGGATGAGCGGCTGTAGCCTCCCACGCACGTAGGAAAAAAAAATATATTCAGTCATTTCCTCTCAGCTAAAAATTTGTCAAATTGTAGCTAACCCAATATCTCAACGAAAAAAAATAATCAGCTGGTTACAACGTGGTGTATTGTACGTCAGCTGGTGTCTCGAACATGAAAAAAGAACAATTATTTTCCGTGATTTCCTCTCAAACAAAAATTTACCTGATGATAGCTTATATGTAACTGTGGATAAATATATAAGTCAGCTGGCTGTATCTTGGTGGAAAAACCGTCAGCTGATACTTTGAAAGTTATTACATAGGAGTTAGACAGAAGCATCTATTGCCAATTTATATGCATCAGCTGACTAGGTTTTCCTCAACTTATTGCTAGCTGATTTTTTTTATTTATCGCATCAGTATATTAACAATCAGCTCACAAATTTTCATCTGAGAGGAAATGACGTATCTTTAATTATTCGACATTGCGCTTCAATATAAGAGTTAAGTTGAAATAAACATTCAGTATCAATATTTTTGAAACGAATAAGTATGAAATCAAATAATTTTATATATTTAAATAATTAAATAATCAATTAACAATAAATGAACTAGTTACTCGATAAATAATATTTATTATATAAACTTGATAAAACATGATAATGAGAACAATATGATTTATTCGTTTTCGCTCTGGCTTGAGTCACTTTCCTCTCTTTCCGATTCATTATCAGAGTCGTTATATACCAACGATGTAAGTTTTGCAGGACGTCAACATAAAGTCAGATTGAAATAATTTCTCGTAAATGTTAATAAATGTTAAATGAAGAGTTTGTTTGCCATATGTACGGATTTAATCGTCTAAAAAAGATCAATGATTAACGTAGTTATTTTTATTTAATACTTTTTAGTGTATTTTTCAACACGAATCCAACGAGCCCAAACTCGATACCTAAAGTTGAGTCAATATATTACCGAGTTCCTATGGCCACCTTCCGATTCCATCATCAAATCAGCTCTATATCACAATATACAGATACATACAGTAAGGAAACTTCATACAAAATGTTCGAAATGGCGCCCCCCCCATCAAGCGTGTTTACAAGGGTATTGAGGGGGATCGATAGTAGCGGGTGACACATCCACAGATTTTGAATATAGTATGGAAAAAAGTTTAAAGTGATGTCAATTCACATTAAATAAATATCGATTGTTTCAGTTTGTAGCCCTTTCAATAAATATATTTGTAAATACCGTATCTGACTACAAGTTAAAAAGAGACTATTTTTTAATTTCTATAGATATGGCAGTATGAGTTTTATATTATGTTGACATATTTTCTATCAAAATGATAGCTACAAATAGTACCTATTAGGAGTCCAGTCTGTTTAAAGATCGCATCTATTTTTTACGCAATCTAGAAGAGCACGAAAATATAAAAAAAGGAAACCTTAAAAAATCTTGTTTAAATTTATGCGCATAATTACGTAAATATTAGGGAAGAAAAAGATAGATATTATAATTATTGTATTTTTATCGATACGTGGCGTCTCCACTTTGTCAAGCACTAAGCCTGTCAAACTATTTTCTTTTTCTTCCTAAAACAAAAAGGTAAAGGTTCTATGCTCGTATAATAATAATTTTAATTTATTTTTGCATATTTTGTGTTTTTTAATTTAATTTAATTTATCGTTTTAAAAATAATTTAGTAGGTATACCTACATACAAGTAATTTATAAATTCTGGTTTAAAATAATTATTGAATATATGTATAATACAAATATCAAGCATTATAAATAATTTAGGTACATTAAATAGCCTTCGGCGTCCATAACAAAACTAGATTTCGAAATATAGCACTGATAAAAACGTATTTACTTTTACAAGCTGTATTAATTCGGATTGTTTCTTCTTGTAAATTCATATTTAGGCTACACCATTTTTGTATTTTAACGGGTTTTAATCTCCAAATTACCACAAAATCAACTGTGAAAAAAAGCAAACAGAAATACAGGCCGAATTGATAACCTTCTCCTTTATTTTTCAAGTCGGTTAAATATCAAAAAGTAACAGCCCTATAGCTATACGTCATAATTTCATGGGGGGGGCTTAGTTTCCTAACTGTATGTACGTAGTATATATCTGTCAACTGTGTCTATATCATGATAATGTTTCATCGCTATCCAATTTACATACGTATACAAAATTTCAGCTCAATCGGTTACCAGGAAGTGAATCAACTTTACTTGCTTCATTTCAATTAAGTCATCGAGATTAGACAAAAATGTTCATAAAATAAAAACTACTGGGCCTATCTGAATAAATCCGAATCCGAATTTTTATGGGACCAATTCGACACCATTCCGCATCAAACAAAAAAAAAAGAATCACGTCAATCGTTTCAGAAACCTCGGAGTAATCGGTGAACGGTTTGGACGAGAAACTACAGTGGGGAGCCCATGTCAACACCGCTGCAGGTAAGCTCAGTTCTGCTGCATATGCAGTCCGAAAAATAAGGCATCTCACCGATGAAGATACGGCTAGATTGGTTTATTTCAGCTACTTTCATAGCATTATGTCCTATGGAATTCTACTGTGGGGCAGGGCTGCAGATATAGAAACTATTTTTATCTTACAGAAAAGAGCCATTCGCTCTATATATAATTTACGTGCTCGGGACTCACTAAGAGATCATTTTAAGAATACTGGTATCCTTACTGTACCATCACAGTATATATTTAATAATATCTTGCATGTACACAAAAGCTCTGACTTAGACACGATTATGGCACAAGGAACAAGAATAGAATTGAAATGCCATTTTTCCGATTAGCTAAAGTTAAAAATTCATTTATGGGTCAAGGTATACGCTTATACAATAGAATTCCTCACAATATTAAAGTTCTAAATTTAAAACTTACATAAAAAATGTACTAGTTCAGAGAGCGTACTACAGTATTCAGGAATATATGGACGATAAAGACCCATGGAGGGTTGTCGCGTAAAAACCACAGGACAGTTCTTTGGCATATTATGTAGTTAGGTAGATATAAGTTACATATTATGTAAATTTATTGACATTATTTAAAAGAGCAACTATGGAGTTTCTTGCCGATTCTTCTCCATAGATACTGCTTTCCGAATCGGTGGTAAATGTTAAAAATACTATGTAATGACGATTCGAAAGTGCTACTAAATAGTAGTCTAATTGAATAAATGAATGTTTGAGTTTGAGTTTGTTTGTTTGAACATACATAAAAAAAACATACCGGCCGAATTGATAACCTCCTCCTTTTTTTTGAAGTCGGTTAAAAAATCAGCTAGCAATAAGTTGAGGAAAACCTAGTCAGCTGATGCATATAAATTGGCAATAGATGCTTCTGTCTAACTCCTATGTAATAACTTTCAAAGTATCAGCTGACGGTTTTTCCACCAAGATACAGCCAGCTGACTTATATATTTATCCACAGTTACATATAAGCTATCATCAGGTAAATTTTTGTTTGAGAGGAAATCACGGAAAATAATTGTTCTTTTTTCATGTTCGAGACACCAGCTGACGTACAATACACCACGTTGTAACCAGCTGATTATTTTTTTTCGTTGAGATATTGGGTTAGCTACAATTTGACAAATTTTTAGCTGAGAGGAAATGAATGAATGTATTTTTTTTTCCTACGTGCGTGGGAGGCTACAACCGCTCACCCCCCCAACCGAGCGCCAGCTGACGTTCACGAGGCTTTATAATACTATACTCTGATGCTTCTGACGAATTATCTCTTGAGAGGAAATAATGAACCCAATTTGCACCTGGCTCCCTAACCATAGGCAAATTCAATGCAAAACTTTTACTAAAAATGTGGATGGTATTTAGCTGTTTCTTTTAAAATCTAGTTATTCTTTAGCTTCTTTTCTGAGTAAATAATATCCCTCAGAATTTATAATTAACATTAAAGGCATTCTTACGTTTTTAAGAAATTGCATATCTCGTCTCTCGCAAACTCCAATAAAGAATATCCATGGCAATTTGATGAAGAGAGTAACAGAGCTTGTCTTTTTGTTTGCATTATATTTTGCGATATTCCACGTACACACACTACAAGATACTGAGATAATTGTGAATATCGCATTAATTATCTACACTTATTACAAGTAATCTATGTATTTTTTATCAGTAAGCGTTTTAATCTTCGATTTTATTATAATCTATTCAAACTTCATGTAGGTAATAAGAATATGTTTTGAAAATAACGTAGATTTATTACTATTGCACTATTCTTTTATTGAAAAAATACATTTAAGCACTGAATCATCACTGAATAAAATAATGGATTTCGCAATTCTGAACAATAGGTCGACCAGCAAATTAGCGTCAACATTGACAGACAGCTGATATTTCATATTTGACATTTACTTATTTGATAACAACAGCTGATCGTGAAGTATTTTTACGACTCGCAACCACAGTATAAATAGGTCTGTAGGTACATGTCGTAAAAATACGTTTCTCAACGGCCCTATTCAAAAATGGTTTTCTGAGTGGGAAGCTTTTGGAAAACATTTCTCTCATTTATCAAGTTTTTATGGTGGATTCAATATTTGCCTACGCCTATTTGTGGCTTTAAGAATTTTAGTTTTAAAATCTAGATAACTATGATATCATTTTTGAATATAAAGTAGGTACATGAAAAACATAAATCGTTTTTATTTTATGACAAAAAAAAAAACATCAGCAAATTATTTGGGTGAATCTCGTGACCGTGATTCTTAAACTGGCGTTGATGTGATTAAATTAATGTTTCTGTGTGTCCCTTTATATGGCTCGCTTCGCATGTCATTTTAATAAAACATATAGTACCTACCTATTATGGTAACTGCGATAGAACAATTTTATGGATTGAGAATACCTACTGTTAATATTAAACAAATTAAAATTTACTTATATAACTATATTTTTAATAAACAAAGAATAATTTTAGTAATTTTTTAAATAAAACAAATAGTTAATGCAATCTAATAGCATTTTATTAATATAAAAATTCAGTTCGTGTACATTTACTATTTTCGACTAAAAATCTACGATATATATTTACAAAATCTATATATAATATTAATTCGGTCTTGATGAATCTAGAATTAAAAATCGTTCTTCGTGAGGTTTTTCACACCCTGGCCCCAGATATTGGTGCCGAAGTTCTAAGTCTGGGGGTGAGGATATATCGTCTTGAAGAATATGATAAGCTTGTTCGATTGTGCTCTCAATTTCAATCTTGAGGTCCTGAAATGAATTATCAAAATAAATAAAGTAAATATGTATTGGAAGTGGTATCTTCCTAGTGGAAGGAGGAAGCAGTTTTTGAAGAAGTGCCAATTTATCCTTAAAACGTTAGGAATATTTCTTGCACGAAATCTGGTAATATCCTTTTTAAGAAAATATAATACTGCTTTTAACACAAAACTGAGAATAACAACTAAAATTCGCGATCCAATTTGGAAAATGACGAACTAAAGATAGAAACGTACTTCGTATAACTCAGGGCAGCGTCGGGCGCGTTCCGCCAGCGAAGCATGCAGGTGGTACAACAGCAGGCCCCGCAAGTGGGCGTCTCCGAGCCCCAGCGCCGCCAACGTGCGCAGCGTGCTGCGGCAGAGGCTCTCTTTCAGCGACAACCGCGCTTCCGATAGCTCTGAAATATATATATAATATCCTATATAAAACTGGACAAAAATTGTATAGAATTTTAACAATCGTTAGTGGCATGTAATTGAATATATAATTGCTGAACAATTTTTTTTGTTTGAACGCGGTGTTCTTAAGAACTATTCTGTCTGATATGAAAAGTTATTTCATTGATAGATATTCATAGCCCTTTAATCGAGGAAGGTATACATTATACAAGAAATATCATCACACTAAGACCAATAGGAGTGGAGCAATGCGGCTAAAACACGGGACACACACAACAAGTAAATTATAGAAACTATAAGAAGTAATATTTAAATCTTATAAGCCACACAGCAGGTTGTACAAAATACGTTGCTTAGCGAGTTTAAACATTGCACACATAAGAAATAATATTATTATAGCTCTTGTATGTTAAATAAGTAGGTAGTCGCAACTTACGAGAGTAAGTTAAAGGGTGAAGAGAGCAATAATTATTAATTAGGTAATACTTAATACTCATTCCTGAATAATTAAAAAAAAATCAAGCTATGAAAGTTGTTATTAATTCTTAGGTACAACTCGATGTAGGTACATAGTATGTAGGTACCTACCAGGATAATAAAAATATTACTATCTTAGAAGCAGTCTCTTACTTTTAGTTTTTTTGTATAGTGACGCGTTATAACTGTAATATATCATGCTCTCAAAGATTTGCATCCTAAATAGATAACACGAATAGTTGGCAAAGTTTGTACGAACCTTTTATTGCAAACTAAATGCATACACAAGTATTCAAAATGCTATCTCTTTCATGTTTAACGCATGTACATTGTACGTGTAGAGAATAAAATATGTGACATCCATCAACACATCGTGATACACTAATAAAACTGTTACTCAATGATTACCACAACAATAGCGATTAGGTACTACGCGAATCGATCTGGTGCCAATTTTCCTTTGATGTATTAATTTGTACGTAAGGTGGGGTTTAGTCACGTAATACTAACGGCACAGGTAAACCAATCCACCTGGTGACCACGTGAGGACGGGCGTTTTTTGCAGCGGCGCCCATGTCAACGGCGATCGATCGAACAACTGCCTCCCGCGCAATTATCGTACACGATTTTATTCACTTGTTGCGCAGTAACTGCTCGACGCAATGCACTGAACTCACAATGCCATTATGTGCATATTTTAAAATAATACACAGTTATGCGTTATATTTTATGCATTTCATATCCGATACTAAGCATTATAGAATTGCGCAGTGCTATGAGCGAATGATTAATTTTAAATTTAAATGCATGGATGTTTGTTTTAAGTGAATATCCTTATTTAACATGTGATAAGAATATAAATGAGATAAGTAATAAAAGTATTTGTATATGTATCTTTAAAATTAAAATTAAATTTTTTAATCAAATTAAATCTATAGTCTCTACGAAACGCTTTGAATAATGTATAAAAAGATAATAAAAAGTGAAAATAAAATGCCTATGTAAAAACTTGTTGCATGTAATTGCTAGCAGAATGCGAAGTGTTTTGTGACCTAAAAAATCATCAGCTGAATCGAAACAAATTCTGCGTTCATCTAATTACAAAATACAAAGGCAAATTTGTTAGTAAATTATAACTTAGTTTGATATTATAAAATAAAATGGTTCCACCACAGATAAGACCAGATATCTCGGGCAAAACTCAACAGGCTTTGGTTTTATTCTGGTAAATTATCTGATAATGCTGTAATTACCAAGTTTCATCCAAATATGTTCAAACTATGTGCATCCATACTTCCAAATTATCGATTAAACAAAATTTTAAGTTGTTAGTAATTTTCATTTTACTGAATCTAAGTAGGTAGGTATACAAAAATCATTTGGTTCTGTAAGGTATTTTCCATTCCTTAATTCTAGAATATTATGAGATAAAAATAAAAATTTAGTCGCAATTCACGAGTTATTTCCCCACGTATTCGAGCTGACAAAAATACGCAGCAAAATAAAGCGGTTTATAAACAAATTTATTAACCGTCAAGTCTTTATACCTAGGTCAATGATCTAGATCATTACGCATATTCGGCCAAGTTTGCCATGAAATAAATTACAATAATAATTTTTCTATAAATATAATTGCATTATTTGGGCTTTTAGAAGCTCTTTTATAAAAATTAAAAGTGGTGGTTAATCCATCAATAAATCAGTAGGTATGCCGAGAGGGCAGTTTCACGTGCATATTTATATCAAACTAGCGGTCCGCCCCGGCTTCGCCCGTGGTACATATTTACGTTTTCTCTACATAAAAACCATCCTCGTACTTCAAGGAATATAATAAAAAAAGAATTATCGAAATCGGTTCAGCCGTTCTCGAGTTATGCGCTTACCAACACATTTTGCGATTCATTTTTATATATAAGAAGATGAGCGAATGCTCTTTCTTACCCCACTATGTCAAATTATTTTAGTATAAACAGGCGTAGAGCATTATTTAATTTTTTATTGTTTATAGTGCGTTTGAAAAGATTCTATGCAATGTTCTAATACTGAATACGAGTTTTCGTTTACTCTAAAAGATCACGAAATAATGCTCTTGCTCTAGCTCTAGCTCTATGTTATGTGGTTAAATGTTGTAAATTATACATTTTGATTATTAGATAAGAGAATGTCAAACCCTTATTAGAGTGGTAACAGTGGTTTTGTGTCATTTAATAAATCATTAGTACCTAACCGCATGTAAACAGAACCTTGATTAAACCACATTATAGGTAGATTACTCATAGAAATCTTATGCGATACGACAGCAGTAGGTACTTATGCTGCATATTGCATAGGTATACGAGTTTAACATGTAGGTGTAGAATATAGATGTACCTACATATTTAACTTCAAGCCCTCAGTTTTTCATTCATTTCACTGAAAAAGGAGATAAAATTGACGTGACAGATAGAAAACTGATTAACAATTAAAAGCAATAATATTTCATAGCAAAAGCAAATTTTGGTTATGTACCTACCACCTACCTAATTGTAATTTGTTATATAGAAGTATAATATTAATCTTATGTAAGGTTCTCCATTCAATATTATAACAACATAGAGCAGCTTACAACAAAAGACATCGAATTACGCTGAATTAGTTTTGGCAACACCAAACAACACCAAATTTTATACCATTCATGGTTGATCCAGGGGCATATCCATAACTTAAAGCCTGTCTCATTCTTATATCCACTAATATATGATTAGAAGAAGGGATAAAATTGGTTAACCTGTCTAAAATTCTTTCGTCAACCTCTAATAATTTTTTATCCAAATCTAAAGTACCTAGGAGACTACCAAGTATTCCATGAATATCGCGTACTCTTTCAATAGGTATTTTCATATTACAAGTAGTACATAGCCAATCAGTGTTGACCTTAAGAGGTTCGTGAGGTAGGGTGGTTCCAGTACATTCTTTGTTGATGCATTTTAATCCCGATAAAAGAGTACCCATTTCAGAAGCATCTTGACACCGATGACATTTGCACCAAAATTGTTTTGCTTTAAATAATTGATATCTCCGCGTACGAGTGCACCATAAAAGCCCTGTATAACAGCTTAATAATTCCTCTCCAACTTCTATATCCCGCGTTGCTAAAACAGCCATAGTGTAATCTGTTCTAAAAATATTTCTTGTATTTGGTACACAACTGTGGTTTAAAAACGCAGATAATGGATATAAGCCTCTTAATGGGACGGTTTTGGTATTAGATTGAGCTGGAATTCTAAACGAATTTATCTTTAATATAGAATTTGCAAATTTTATTAAATTCATATCATCGTTTTGCAATATATCTTGAGCACATAATAATTCAAATTCTTCAAAAAAATGGTTACTTGTACTTGCTTGAAATAATCGCAGAAATTGTTTATCCTTATCAGACAAAAATAAAAATCGTATGTAAATGAGGGCTTTACAAAGTATTCTTGAACGTTCAAAATCCACTGAAGTCTTAGGTTGCCATTTAGCGTTGACGTAAGCACATTCTTTGGTATGCTCAGGCGATGTTTTGCATTTCATAGAGCATGTTATCAAAGCGCACTTTTCACAAGGACTGCAAGAGTCATTTATATTGTAACATACAGTACAGAACAGTTCGCCGGCACGATCGCGTCGTGGTCCTAAGACTAATGGCTTGTTGACAAAAATTATGGAGCCACGCTTGATACATTTATTTGCAAACAGCCCTCTTCCGCCCAGATCTGATGGACTCAATCGAAATACATTAGAATATAATATATTGGCGGTGTTTTCGCACAGGTATTGCTGAACGGTGTCCAAGCAATCGTTTATCATTTTCGCGTTGGCGATATTGTAAGTGAACGCGCGTCAAGTTTACTCCGATTGAATGGAATTGACTGACGGTATTCTGTTACGATGTCGATGTAAATAGACTGTTTTGAAAATAGCTACTGGAATTACTTGTGTAAGTAAAATAGAACACGTTCATTGAAGCGGGTTAAATGATTGCATTATTTTTTATTTCATTGATCACTTAGAAGATTAGGTACCTAAATGTCACGTAGAGTAAAGCGCGTCACACACGGTGAAGATACTATAATATTTTATGATATAAAAATTTGAAATAACCTACGTAAGGATGGGAAAACTTCTAATAGTAAAAGCGGGTAAAAGAATTTCAAAATCAATTCTGTAGAGTATATACACAAAGGTTACCTACTCTCTAGTCCCTACATTCTAATAATCTCACATAAATTACCTCTTTCTTGCCTCAGTTACTTTACGTTTTAGCATATATATAAGAAAATATTATATCAAATATATTTTATATCTTATACAGTACATGCTGTGGCAACGAGTGAGTAATTTGATACTGTTTCATAAATTTAATAGCATTATGGTTATAAGTATAATGTTTATTATTATTCTCTAAGTGTAAGCTGTTTCGATTTGAAAAATAAAATAAAATCATAATATGTAAAGGTAATTTAATAAAATATTTCTAGGATTATAAATGTTAACGTTTGTTTCGCAAATTGTACATTATTGTTTCTGTAAATATTATTTTTGTGTGCATTGTACAATAAAGTGTTTCCTATCTTCTATCTATCTATTTAATTTGTGAACTATCAGTTAGGGCCATCAATTGTTTATTGGTAAGGGCTATAGCATATTTTATCAAAATTTACTTAACTTAAAAGATAAGAAGTCTATGCTAAGACTAATTACTAGAATATACGTAATGTCTAATGTTGTTTATAAAATAAAAAAAAAATTTGAAATGTTATCTTCGACATTTAGATAGAAGCGAAGCATTAAGTACATAGAAGCGAGAACACTTATACAAAATTATTATTTTGTATAAGTGTTATATTTATAGTGAATAAAATAGAGAGCAAGGTAAAATGACGATATTTTTTATCCTTCGATATCATCGAAACATGTCAGAAACGTTGTGATCTATCTTATAAAATATGTTGTTATCATCGTAAACTGTAAACGTAGATAAAAATAATTCATGCATTTTCTTTCACGTTTTTTTTTAAATATGAAAAGGAAATAAACTCACCATGCCACCTAAATCCATCCTTTTCTCCAAATTCCCATATGATACGACATTGCAAATCTACTGTAATTTGGTTTGTTTTTGGAACATATTTAAATAACCTGTTCAAAACGAACTTTTCTAAATCTCCAACGTTGTCGAAGTCTAAAGATCCAAGTAAACTGCCAAGAGCACTTTGTATGGCACAAATATTACTATTAGGAACTCTCAATTCGCAACTCAAACAGTGCCAGGCTGATGTTGCTTTGAGCGGGTCTATCGGAAGAAGAGAGCCAGTGCAACTTGATTCAAAACATTTAAGAGCCCCTAAGAATGTGCCTCTCTCGGTCGGATCAGCGCAACGCTCACATTTACACCAAAAGTTTTTTGTTTTAAATAAATGCAGTCGTCTAGCCGGAGTTCCCCACAACAAGCCGGAGTAGCATGTAGTAAGTTCAGTTCCAGCAGGAATGGCTTTTACGGATTTGATAACCATGTAGTAATCACGATTAAAACTGTGTTTCGTATTCGGTACACAGTTATGATTCATTAGCGACGATACAGGGTACAAGCCTCGCATACTCATTTCGCTACTGCCATAAGGAGTCGCTATTTGAAATGCATTTGCGTCAAGAATGCAAACAGCCAGTGACATTAATTGTTCATCTTCGGGGGAAATGTCAAAATACTTCACCAAATCTCGTATTTCACTTCCGTGTTGTGGTAAAGTGTGTGACTGTAGAGATTGTAATAGTTGCTTTTTATCTTCATTTAATGACAAAGTTCTTATAGCTGCCAAACATCTCGACAAGAGGGTTTCATCCACATCTTCGATCGGTACTTTATTGCTCCAAGCAGAAATCTGTATACAGTCATCGTAATGGCCATCACTGCTTAAACACTGTTGCGAACATAATACTAAACCACATTTTGTACATCGAAAAAGTGTATCACTATCGATTTTACCGCAAATAGTACAACCTCTTTGAGTGATAGTTCCGGATCGTGGACCGTAAACAAGTGGATGATCCACAAATAGCACTTCACCTGCCCTTATATCTTCCGTGGCGAAAAGGCCGCGTCCGCTAACATCGGACTGGTGAATGGTCCATTTATTGGAATGGTTTATAAATTTGCTGATCTGTATCTGATCGAGATGCTCCTTCACTATTAGCGACAATTGCTCCATCGACAACATCCTGTCGCAACTCGTCCGGTGCCGGCACTGCACTGCGTACTCGCCGTGAATATCAACATTAGTTGGTTTGATAACACGGAATAAGCGCTGATCGGATATACATTGCCAAAAACATATACAGACTTCTCTGTAATTAACCAAGACGATCGATGTGTGCCAGACTAACAAGGTGTGTGAGTAACGTATGCGGTTAGTTTTAAACTCAAACATCGCTGCGTCAATTTTCAACAGGTGATTACGTCAAAAATGTGGAAGATGGGTTCGTTTATTTATTGTTATAGTTATTGTAGTGGAATATATGAGAATAAAAGCGTGACGTCACTAGGCAAAAATTTTACTATTATATAAGTACGTGTTTATGTTATTTATAAACGGTTGTGACTGTCAGGTTGATAAGTAAAATGACTGTTCAAAGCCACCGGTCAATATAAAAATAAATACAACGAGCGCGTTTAGCATGACAACTAAACAGTTTCCCGGTCCAGTTAATATTTTAAACATATTGGCGAGATACACGAAATTATTTGGTCGGCATATACGAAATCAGATTATATTTTGTGAGACTATTATGCTCATCCTACGTTTTTTAAACTTAGTCCTTAAAGCTCAATAAAGGCGACAATGTTAAAGTCGTTGTTTAATTATGATTCTTTTGGTAAAAAAGTCTCCCCGAAAATTTGGATTTAAATCATAATAATTTGTGGATAGAGTCTGTACTCTACATAGTAATTTTGTTCGGCTTACTAACTTTTTTTTGTTTAAATAATTGCATTCGCTACTATATTTAAAAAAAATATTAAATTTATGCAAAATTGGTTTTGTTTCATATTTTTTTATGATAAACTAACTATTTATTTGGTGAAAGATAAAAAATCCTAAATTGTAATTTGTTCGTGACAATTTAACTATAGGTAATGCACCATTCATTTGGATATTATCTATCCTGTTTACTTGTGCCTTCTATTACGAAACTATTAATAACGAGTATAAGATCGTGTTCATATCTAACGGTGATTTCTTTTTAATCGGCCCAGTACTTCCTATGATGAGCGCGTTCAAACAAACGAACTCTTCAGCTTTTTTATATTACATATTAGTAGGTAGAGATGTAGATTGCGGATAGTTAGAAATTAGTAGAGCATCAGATATTAAAATATTATTTTTGTATAAACACCTAAAGCCAGGCGAATTTTATTTTCACTTCAAACGTAGAGCTTATTCACATTGACAGCAAGTGAAGCCAGACGAAAATATTCAGATAGATCGTTAAATGTATGGGTATTGCAACTGTCCACTTGTGAAACCACGGTGGAGCTAAATGCTTACGTCTGCATAGTTGAATCTAAAATGTAGTTCTGGTAAGTAACATGATCTGCGTCTTTTGTTTATCATGAACCAGTTGGTTCGACAACCTGTCCAGTCTCCGTGACCACACAGCCTACATGGACGTAAAAACGGGAAAAATTTACTGTGAAAATTGTGTTCGGATTTATTCTTTACCATTAATGCGAAACTTAACTAATTTCAATAGTACGAATAATATGCAAACATTGTTTGAGTATAACGAAGACGAGTGCCCATGGTATTACTTCGATAGTTCTTACAAAACATTACTTGGAGGATGTCTAATTATATTTGGTAAGTGTTGATATGTAAATTGTTAGACTGTTTTAATCGCCATAATTAATTATGTCTCACTAGAGCATCCTATTTTAAAGGGTACATTCCAGTCATTTATAAAGCTTATTAATACTTGTGTCGAATGTAATTTGAATTTGATAAGAAGAGTGCCAACAGGTGTATTCGGGATGCTGCTCAATGGTTGGCTATTTGCCACTTTCATCCACAGTCACCTTCTCGTTTCCAAAAGCCACGTGTTGATACTTAATGTCTGCTCAGCGTCACTCGGCAGAAATTTACTTAGTTTTCCATTTGCAGCATCATCTGCAATAGGCCAAAGGTTAGTTTTATTGAACCATGATAATTCAAGCAATGGCAACGTATTTCTTTTTCTCAAGACAGGAATATACAAAATATTCTTGCTTTTCAGATGGCTATTCGGCACACATGCCTGCCAGCTTTTTGCATTTTTGAATCAATTTTATGGAATTTTTCAAATGACAACTTTATTCACCATTGTTCTTGAAAGATATTGGCTCGCAAGATATACTAGGCGAGGTAGGTTTAGTAATTTATATTGATAAGTAACCTATTCTCTATTATTTTTTTCTTTAATATGTTTATTTTCCAGAGAGATATCTCTATTATCGATACTATTGGACGCTCACCGCATGCAGTTGGGTAAATGCCGTGGTATTTTCTATACCACCCTTATTCGGATATGGAGTGTACTCGTGTGACGCAACTGGTACTATATGCACCTTATTGTGGCCCTCTGCTCAAGCTGGTGCAAAACATTTGGGTTATGTTGTTCCATATGTGTTCGTTTGTGGGGTCGTTCCAGTTATTGGCATGTTAGTATTTCTTATTTCTTCATTGTTATGGTGTTGAAATATAATTTATTTAACAAACTCATACAATTTACAGATTTTATTACATGGGAAAAGCAAGTCGATTAGAAAGTATTTATTACAGAAACGAGATACTTAGAGAAGAGAAGCATTTAACAAAGGTAATTGAAAATTATCTTATGAATATTCTTGAGTTATTTTTTATGATGCCTCCTTTGTACAATGGTTAATGTCTGAACCTATGACGGGTTCGAATCCTGGTAGAGACTAAGAAAAAAACTGTTTATATATATGGGATTATAGATATGGGACTTCCTCGTGTTTTTTTGTTTGTAGTGTGTGCATGTGCTGAGCGTGATAACATTGGCATTATGGATCCCAGCTGCGTTGGTGGCGGGTAGCCAGTGGTTCCCGCTGCTTCTCTATGGGTACCGTCCCCATGTGCCCCCGGTGCTCGCCTTGATTGCACCTATTACCTCTGAGGTTTGTGTTGTATAACATTCAAAATCTATGTATTAAAATCAATCATGTACAGTAAAAAGAGGAAGAAGAAAATTTATCTCTGTACGTTTTTACTTCCATTATTCCGTTTATTTAAATTATATTCACAATGATCATGGAATCAAATACATAAGTAGGTCTTAAAATCAGACCCCATCTGCCTACTTCCTATATAAAGCCTTTAAAGGGGTCATGATATTGACGTGTTACTCGCTCATAAATTATGTATTTACTTTTCATTGAGGAAGTCGAGATTGAAGGACGAGTCTTTATTACGAAGGATGAAGCGACAATAATATGTTATGGAGCGTATATGTATACTATAGTTAGTCTGTTAGTGAATTATTGTAACATTTATTACAAGTGTTCAAGGTTGTAAATTATCTCTACAATATTGTGATATACCTACGAATCAAATAAGTCCTGATATAAGTATTTTATTACATAAAATCTTTGTATTTATAGGCAGCAACATGCGTTCCTGTATTATGTTACCTGTCAGGTGATACCAGACTAAGAGCAGCATTATTAGGGAGAATGCGAAAGAATTACGCACTATTGCCACCTCAATACGCGATGAGATACCTAAGGGACTAACATTATATTCTAAAAGCAACTAAGTGCGTCTCTTATGAATCTATTGAAAGCCTTGTTCAGGCTTGGTGAGAAGTCATGAAGAAGTTCTTTGCAATGCCGTACCGAGAGCTGGGGTTAAACGAAGATTTTCAATGGGATATAACTATTTTGTTTCATATTCGTAATAAAATTGTAAATAGCATCTAGTGTTTAATTTATATAAAGTCGATTCCTCTACCCAAAATTCAAATAATATCTACTTATTTAGGAAGACTCTCCAGTTTATGAATATTCAATCGCCTAAAATGTTCGACTCAAAAATCTTCTAGAATATACTAGAATTCAATTTCTGAATGCAATATTGATGGTTAAAATTATAAATGAGTAGGTATTTAAACATCTATCACGCTCACCATTGCACCATAGAGCCAGTAATAAGACAGGTAAGTCGAGTAATACAAAGAAGAGGCCAAAATATGTATTCAGAATTCCTTGAACTGCGAAAGTTTGTGTAAAATATCATGTGGTTTTAAACATTGTAACAATGTGTCGGATTAAGAAACAGAGCGTAAACAAACCAGCTCAAGGTATTTAGTTATACTATACAGAAGGTATATAATATACCAAAGTAATTTGATATTGAATAATAAATATAACTAAGACTATAATATTATCCTTGAATTGCAGGTATCGACTTCAGTCAATTTCAACCTTTGGTACAATTATTACATGTTTGCAGTTAATATGTCTGTACAGACTTGCGAGTGGGATAATTTATTTAACGATGGAGATAGATCCATTTTGAAAGATGGATTGGTTATAACAGGTATATATATGTAGAATCTTATATATTATGTGTAAAAAATTTACGTAGGTATTAAAATAAGCTCTATTTAAAAAAATGAATATCTGTTTAGATTTTTTGACTAGTTTCATTAAAGATCAATTGAATAAGAATTAGATTAGGTATGTTTTGGGCGTACCTTTATTATTTAATTAAAATAATAAAAGGGTCATTTCTGTTCCTTTTTCTTCTTGTTCATTTTTTATTTCTGTTGTTTTAAATTTTCTATAATAATTGCATTATTGGTCATGTATAAAATAAATTGAAATAAGTTTTCTCTTGTATTTTCATATAAAATGTATAGATTCTGCGTTACATAAATTATAACAAAGTGAAATTGATTCAAATAGTAACAGAAAGCTTTGAGCCATTAGCTTTATCGATGTCGTAACTTACACAAAGAAAAGGAATGATACTGAAATAGCATAATGTTTGTCTATTTCCAGATTTGGTATCTGTTTTATTAGGTCTGTGGTTGAATCTGGCGCTCTTGTTAACTAATCTAAAATATGATCTCAGCTATCGCAATCTGGCTTTCTTCACGTTAATAAGCTGTTTACGGCGCGGTTTATCTCTCTGCCATTATTTACTTTTATCTGAAAGGTAAGTGGTGTGCGACAAACTTTTCTTGATTTTCAAGTGATTATTTTTTCATACAGATTGAAGAATTAGTTTACAGTCTCGTAATCTAATTTTGTTAGAGAATGTAATGTTTAACATTACACATTGTTGTTTATAATTTGAAATTGTTAAAATTTATAAAATATCACGTTTTAATTATTTTATTTTTACCTTACTATATGCATGAATTAATTCGTTAAATTAATATCGATTTTTAATTTAAATACTAATTTATTTAATACATTAGTACACTCCGACTCAATAATTCACAATTATTTTTCAGTTGGTTTGATTTTAAGGAATCGTGTACATTCAATGGCTTTTGGGATACATTTTTATCAGTATACGAAGTGGAGTGCCTCACTCATGTTTGTATCGAGCGATACGTAGTGCATAAATATATAAATAATGGTAATATTTTTGTATTCGAATGTTGGATAGTTTCAATAAAATTATATATATGAATGTATGTTTATCAGCCATCTGGTTTCAATAATACAAGCGAAAAGCTTAGTATGGAATCAGATCGTGCGTGTGAAAAATGTGAAAAATTTATTTAAAGGTTTTTTTTAATACTTACAAGAATAATAATTATTGTAATATTCATTATCATTTTCTATATTTCAGGGTGGGAGCCAATCAAATGGCATTATTGCATGTATCAAGGACTGTGCCTCCTTTTCGCCGCTCTATATTCCATACCGCCCCTGTTTGGTATCGGTAGTTATGGACTAGATTTTACCTGTAACTTCTGTACTTTCGACATGGTGTTGCCAGATTCTTGGCAAAGAGAATTCATTGTCCTCATATTTTTACTGCGCAGCGTTAAATCGGGCTCTTTTATGTAAGGAAAAATAATTATTTATAAGTTGAAGTCTTTTGAAATTCAATTTTAAAGGGCTTATCTCATTGTTTATTTTACTTTTAAGGATCGTGATGTTATACTGGGCCCAAAAATTAGAGGCTGTAAACAAAAGCTCGGAAAAAATTATGGAACAAGCACCGTTTACAAAGGTCAATATTTTGTTATTATGAACTTGCTCTACATTTTTTAATTAATTACTAATTAGGTAAACTGAACTTTTAAATATTGTTTCTTTCTTAAATTACTTCTAATTGAGGTTATTGGTTGAAATATAACACTGTATACACTTTATTTGTATAGGTATAGTATATAACACTGAATACCTTTATTTGTATTTTTAATTTGTATATTGATATTATGATGTCGTTATTAAACCTAACAAGTATTAGCGCTAAAATTACAATGCTGGATATCTGAGGATATATAATCAATATTATACATAATAATATTACAGAGCGTAGTTGCAATGACTGCAGTGATTATCATGTGTTGGCTACCGATAACTATGGTAAGGGGATCGGTCGTGTTATCACAGCTTTTGAATGAATACATTTCTTTCGTGCCATCAGTACTTCTCGTTCAGTGGTCGATGTGGCTGAGTTCGGTGAGTAAACGGGTTTCCAACTTTTTTTTTATTATTGGAATGTCTGTAGCCATAGTTTAACACTTTATAGTGGCAACTTGATAGTCCTGTCCAGGATTTTCTCAGTCAACCCATTTATAATACATTTTTTAATACACTAAATCTTATATATAAAAATTAATCGCAAAATGTGTTGGTAAGCGCATAACTCGAGAACGGATGAACCGATTTCGATAATTCTTTTTTTATTATATTCCTTGAAGTACGAGGATGGTTCTTATGTAGAGAAAACGTAAACATGTACCACGGGCGAAGCCGGGGCGGACCGCTAGTTTATTATAAAATTAGTCTCATTCTATTATCACGCCGTTGCATTTCGACTTATATTCGGATCTTAGACCATAGTAAAAGCACAGAGGAAAAGTGATCGAGATTATTAGAGCCTACGTATTTATTTTAGCAAAATTTTCTCACAATGTTTCTAGTCTAAGAAATACTTGCACAGGATTGTGCTGTATAAAAATATGAATAGCATATTGTAATTTTTGAGCATCCACTTTCACAAGGCATCACATACCTTATTATTAATCAGCTTGTAAAGCGAATCGATGTTTTTAAATATTTGTGTTATTTTCAGATTTCACCTGCGTTCATGTCAATAACGTTATTTTTGGTGGATGATCAGATTCGCGGAAAGGCATTGAACTTTTACAAGATCACTGGAGTTAAAGAGACAAAGAAGGAATTATAAAGGAGAAATTTACTCTCTTTTTTTGAAAATAATACACACCAAGTATTCTTTTAGTTAAATATAATTGTTTATGTTTTTATTCACACTGTAAGAAGTTAAATATGAACATGTAAAATGTAAAATATACTTACCTACCTTCCAAATCATCAGTAAGAGCATTTGGAAACAATTGGGTAGGTGTATCATTTGCTTTTAATTTCGTAAGATTATAGTTCCTATTTTCACATTTAATCGGATTGTTTATAACCACCGAAAAATATATTTTGTATAGAAAATACTGTATTTTTATTTGATTGTATTTTTCAATGTATGAAATGTAAAATAAGAAAATCTTAAGCGCGTCACACACGGTGAAGATACTATAATATTTTATCTTAAGATACTGTAATTCTTTTTGTCATTGCGTTCTAAGACCCCTGTAGAACTGCCATCCTGTTACAAATGACCCGAAATTTTGTGGGTCATTTGTAACAGGATGGCAGTTCTACAGGGGTCTTAGAACGCAATGACAAAAAGAAAAATGATGGTCAGAACTCTGATACCGGATACCTTAAGATACTGTAATATAAAATATTACAGTATCTTAAGATAAAATATTATAGTATCTTCACCGTGTGTGACGCACTTTAATTTTATGTCTATTTATATGTACATATTCAAAATTCGATTTTGGTACATAACAAATGACACCCTTTGGCTTAATAAGGTTTAAAAATAAACACCAGTATTCTTATAATAATGGTAACTTTACTTAAAACTCAGGTAACCGTAATCAAAATCAACAATCAGTCGAAATTACACAAGATGAATTTTGTACGATATTATTTAAGTCAGTCTAATCAAATATTATACAAAATGTTTATGGCAAACACCAGTAGAAACTTGGAAGATTTATAAACTTACATTTTATAGTAAAATAAGGAAGATTGTACTTATTGGATACTATTTGTAAAATTTGCTCAGCTGTCTATTTATCTTACTGATAGGTATTTAGTATTTACATTCCTTCTTGTAAAATTCTACGTACATGTTTGGTCCACAATAAGGCCATCTATGATTTACACCGTCCCTTGTTTGTAGTAATTTCACAGATTTTGAAATTCTTAACCATAATACATTATCAACTATTCATATTTTTTATAATATTTAAGATGAATATACTGTAATTTTTTATACACTTATCGCAAACAATCATACAGTGCAGTTACTATTCGAGATAAATTAGGTTGACAGATATGTTTTGTTTAACATTCTATGATAAGATTTGTGTGAAATATGTTGGAGGAACCGCACACTTTATCGCACATGTAAATCATAACTTTATATAATTTTTCTTTATAACACTTAGGTACTATAATCAATTTGTTGCAGTCACTTAATCTTACTTGTATTACACTATATTTTACACAATATATTTTTCGATCAATATAATTAATTTATTATTTTACACTTTGATATCTTAATTACGCGCACTATATTCACTTTTTTTGGAATGGGTTTGATTATCGTCCAAAATGTCATCACATTCACTAGAGTTATGAATCACACTTATTGGTTCAGTTTCTATCATAAAATCGATATTATCATCTAAAGTTGTTGTATATACCCTGTTGCTATATGTGTCCTCAGAGGAGGTGATGGAGGACGGCGTCGAGGGACTGTTGAGTACAATAACGGGGTACTCAAAGTTGGTCCCTCGGAACTTATCCTGCTAAATGCTCTCCATGTCAGTATTCTGGTTCCATTTACTCCTATTGTTTCTCCTTTCGAGTACAGGTATTAAGAATAGAATGATGCCACTAAGAGAAATGGTGCCACCGGCGACGTAGAAGCCGGGCGCATATGATTGATATGTATCGTAAAGCCATCCTGTAATTAGATAGTGTTTTTAGAAATTTAATCAGTACCTACGAAAGTGTTTATCACTATATAAATACAGACATCGTTATCTTTCATAATTTTTACTTTTATGTTACAAATAGATAAACTTGTTTCTTATAATGTTGAGATATACAGGGTGTCCCACTATTGGTATACTAAGCGCGAAGGGACTTGTAGTTTTGCATACACTGATCACGTAAAAAATATATAAACAACAAAATTACGTCAAAATTTTTTTGATAATTTTTTCCTGAAAATCCATGTTTTCTTCTCTAGCTTCGCGCAGCCGTCATAAACCGCTTCTCTAATGTGAGCATTTTGTCTATGAAAACATAATCTTAAATGATAGCTCACGTGCTAGTGGCAAAAATGGGCGGGTTGCTTGTTATGGGTGTACACATAGAGTTTTAAGAATTCATCTATTTGAAAAAAAAAATGAGTCTGGAATTTTTTAAGTATTTTTTACGTACTCAGCGTAGCCAAAACTATAACCTCCTTTGAGCTTAGTATACCAACAGTGGGACACCCTGTATATTATATAATTACCTGCAAAAGGTGGACCAATAAGTGAAGCGATTCCTTGAAACAGTAGGAGTAACCCAAATGCGTTTGTTAATTTCTCTAATCCCAAAAGATCAACTAGCACCACTGAAGTGAGACCAACATAAGCACCAATAGTGAAGCCAAATACAGTTGCATAAAGAGCCAAACCCCAAAATTCCCAACAGGCCATAGCCAACGCCGTACCTGAAATAATATTATTACATTTTAATCATATTTAAATACAATAAATAAACATTTTATAACAAAATAATAATTTATCTACTCACTTATTCCAGCTATGGTAAGGCATACATTGTAAGCTAAGAGTCGATTAACCCACGGTTTATCACTTATATATCCAAGAATGACTCTTCCTACTAAGTTTGCTGCACCTATGATAGAGATTAAATATGGTGGATTCTCTATGCCCAAGTTTTCACTCATAGGCACTGTGTAGACATAAGGAATATAAAATCCTATACTAGTTAAAAAGTTAGACAGTGCAAATAATATAAAAATAGGATCTACAAGAAGTGAAACGTCAAGCATTTCTGATAAGGCGACTTTGAACTCGTCAGAACATGGAAGCCAGCCACATCGCGTTTCTCGTTCTTCTCTTTTCATTGATACTTGAGATCTTTCCATGGATGGTCCCCTGAGTCGCGCTAAACTTGTCATACTTCCTTGGTACAACACATCTGGGCGCTGCATGATACCACTTCCGTGACGTGAACTTATAGGTTTTTGTTCTTGTGGTTTATTCAATACAGGCTGAGAAAGAGTAAGCCTAGCTACATCATCTTCTATTTTACCATTTGCTCGTACAACATGCTCCGTACTTTGAGATCTTTTGAGTGGTGATTTAATTTCTTGTGGCAACATCGGTTCCGTCACGGGTGTTCTTGGTCGTTCAGGTACTGGTCGGAACATTAGTCCTAATGGAATACAATTTAATATAAATGCCCCTATGATAACCATTGCACCTCGCCATCCATAGTTTGTTATTAGAGCGGATGTAATCGGTGCAAAGAGGAACGTTCCAAGGCCAGACCCGCATACAGCTATGCCTGAAAATTAAAAATTACAAATTAGCCAAATTCCATTGATTGAAATAGTTAGTTTATTAAACTAATATAATTTTATGCGTCAGTTGAAAATTTTTGTCAAATTGTTTTGTAAATCAATAGGTATATGTATGTATCAATGTATGTAATGTTAAACTAATAAAGTTATAAAGGCGAAGGAAAACTCAAGGACAAATTAAGACTCTATACGCAGAAAAGCTTACCCGTAGCAAGACTCCTGTAACGCTCGAACCAGACCGTAACACTGACGATCGCAGGCAAGTATATGAACCCGAAGCCAACGCCAGTGCCCACACCTATAGTGAAGATGAGCGTGGTGACGTTGTTCGCGAAGGCCGATATCACGACACAGACTGCAGACAGCATGGCCCCCGCTACTGTCACTGATCGACAGCCCCATCGGTTCACAAACGAACTTGATATGGGACCTGAAATTGTTCATGGTTGCAGAAATTAATAACATTTAAATATTCATAAATAATATAATATTTTGTATTCTTTTAGTTCATATAAATTAGGTTTAATGTAGAAAACACAATTTTCAGTTTATTTTATTACCAAATTTTTATTATGTTTGTATTATTCTTAATGATACTAAGAAATAGCTTCTTGTATAAATACAAGATTTGTAGAACGATAAATTATAAGTACCGACGTCTTTAATACTGAGAGATAATTAATAAGGCTTGTAAATATTTGAGAGATAGGTATTGAAGGATGGGGTCATTGAACCCCCGAGGTTCTCATTTAAATGAATATGAGCAAACTTTGAAATTGCGGGTAATGATTCGCCTTTATTACATACTAGGATTCCACCCGCGGCTTCGCCCGCCCAGTTAAAGAAAAACCCGCATAGTTCCCGTTCCCGTGGGATTTCCGGGATTGTGTCATTTTCCCGGGATAAAAAGTAGCCTATGTCCTTTCTCGGGTATCAAAATATCTCCATACTAAATTTTATGAAAATTGGTTCCGTAGTTTAGGCATTATTGAGTAACAGACAGACAGACAGAGTTACTTTCGCATTTATAATATTAGTATGGATTTATGTTTAATTTGTATTCAAGATATTTCAACTTTGATGAAAAAGAAAAATTTTAGTGATAAAAAACTAATTAATAAATAAAATTGATGAAAGAATTTCATTGTATTTTTTTCACTGTTTAAGCGGTACAATGGCAAAACTTCTCTTGATTGCATCTTCACCAGGGGTCGAACCCCTCTCTCATCATCTCAGATAACACATATTAGAGGGCATAAAAGACGGCTAAACGAAATAATTCCGCTCTAATATACTCGTATTTGGACTTGAGTAAAAAGTTGGCTCATTCATTATTCAAAGTGAGCCAAATGCTGTGACATCGCCAAAATCCTTTAAATTAATGATGATAAAAACCTGAGCTAAGGGTGACCCCGACGAGGATAGACACGATCCACGCAGTCTTGCCTTTTCCCTCATTAAAGTAGGTCAGGAACTCTGCATAGAACACGCCAAACGAATAGGTCATGCCATCGGCTGAAAGGGAACAATATTAACATTAATTTGCTATACAGTATACACATGATCCATAAAGGGCTGATGATGATGATAATACACAATATGATATAAAGACGTGCCTTTATAATGTTTTATGTCTGAATGAAGTTTTATATTGAACAGAAAGTTGACTATATTGTGCGGAAAGTTGGCGAAAGAAAGATATTGACTTCGTAGATGTATTAAGGTGGGGATGCTTTAAGAATTCATTTATTAGATACTTTAGACATTATTTCGATTATCTTCAGCGAGGGAGTGAAACAAAGTTCGTTTCGTGGAATAATCTATTTATTGTTTGTGAAGTTGTCAGTATTATTATTTCCTAAATAAAAGCGAGGCTAAATTAAATATTTCACATTCATAAAATTATCATGATTTCTGACTGTACCAAAGGCAGAGGTATAATAAAGATAAGATAATTCTGTAAACAGAATAGTCTTCCGTGAATATAAACAGCTTTATGTTATCTTAGCTCTCTTTGGGAATACTCTAATTTTAGTTAAATTATATTAACTTTAATTAAACACAGAATAGATAAATGAGTGGAATTCGTACAAAGAGTTTTATCAAAAGGCAAAAAAAAACACTAGCTTTACATTTAAAAGAAGTTTAGCGGAATTAATTGAATTAGAGTTTATCGACTGAAACTTTGCACTCAACGTCCGACGGATCACGGTCCACGTGGAGCGTGTTATATCACCAGAATGTGATTCTTTCACACAGTTCTGTTATCGCGATAGATTCTCAGCGAACTGGGTTAACATGATAGGCACTTTATAGCCCACAATACCGCATCACGTCAATAAAGCCACTGACAACTCTGCCCACCAGAGACTAAAGAGCAGTAACAGCCCTTTTGTGATTTTTCGTTTTATTAGTGATTCTGAAAGCGGGTTTCTTAAGCTTTCTATTGAATTAACTTACTTATTTCTAAGACTATAAGAATGGTTTTTATTTAACAGTTTTCACTTACTGCAAACGAAAAAAATTAACAATTTGGCGTGATTTCCCAACTAAAATACAGTATAAATTATACTGCAGATTAAATTTTAAGGTTTCATAACTAAAATGCAGTAAGCAATATAATTTTACAGTTCTTTAGATAGTTTTATATTTCTGGAAAAAAATTAAAAAAAAAATTAATACGCAGTAAAATTTACCGCCATACAAGCTATTTTTACTGCAAATTAAGAAAATACAATTTATTGTCACGAACTCCCAACTAAAATGCAGTAAAATCAAAGCTTGTCGCATTTTAGTTGTGAATACTTAACATTCTTTTATCATTATAAACTGACTAACACGCAGTAAAATACAGCATTACTGCAGATTAGTTTGGATAGCATAATGACACAGATATGATTATTCCTAGCTAAAGTGCAGTTAGTTTAGTCCTTTATTAATTAGATGTTTTTTTTTATTTTTGATATGTAAATTTTACATAAGTGAGTTGAATTATTGTGATTAAATAATAAGAAATAAACGGTCTTTAAAATGTGAACTAGCTATTTTTCTTACTGCACTAGTAAATTGAACACTTTTTTCTTAAAAAACTAACTAAAATGCAGTATTTTTTTGACCTTACTGCATGTTAGTTGGGTTTCTTGACAAAATAACTGATCCAAACGCAGTAATAGGGCTTTTTGCTGCATTTTACTAAGTTTAAAATGGTATTTTTTACAAAAAAGGCTATGCAGTAATAGGCACCAAAAAGAATAAATGGCCATAATAAATTCAGTTATTAAGATATATTTTTTTTTATTGCTTTAACGTGTGAACCTATGCCTTTACAACCTTTCTGCATTCAAATTTTTTTGCTTATCATTCTGTTGATTTTTTAAAATCAATTCTTAACTTTAAATGCGTTTTACTCGAAATCGTGATTTTGCTGTTACTGCACTTTAGTGTATGGTGGGCAGAACTCTGGTGCCAACAAAGACTATCACAACTGTACTGGAACAAAGAAACGTCTGAACGTTTCCTTTTGCGGGAGCATATTATTTACTCTTGAATACGCATAATTTTCATTAAATGACTTTCTCGAATCTTACCAATACTACCTACGTGTAAATTTTGTTTCTATAACAATG
The DNA here is from genome assembly GCF_061535395.1 of Colias eurytheme. NCBI lineage: Eukaryota > Metazoa > Arthropoda > Insecta > Lepidoptera > Pieridae > Colias > Colias eurytheme. The sequence goes on along the minus strand of NC_142981.1, from coordinate 4,142,371 downwards.
AAGAAAGAATAATATTGTTTAAATAAAGACACAGAGCATTCAAATATAAGTAACAGATTCGATATACAGTAGAACCTCTATAAGTCGAATATCAAGGGAGACGCCAAAAAATTCGAGTTATAGAGTTTTCAACTTATGGAGGATTTTGAACACCTGACACCAATCAAGCAAACACGTGAATACGTGAGTCATAGATTTATTATCAAATACTCCTAAAATGTTTTCTAAGAAACAATAGTGCACTTACATTGTCGGCACGTTCTTAAAGTCGGTAATTTATTTTTGTACAAACAATAAAGGTGATAAATTCCTAATGATCAAGTTGTAAAGGTAGTAAAATAAAAAAAAAACGTTGCTATGTTCGACATACAGAGGTCAAATTTAATTTTTCGAGTTATAGAGTGAAAATATGTACCAAAATGGCTTAGAGGGACTCGGTGATTATTTCGACTAACAGAGGGTAGAGATTTCAAGTAATGGAGGTTTTGGTGTTTGAAGGGAAGGGAACAAAACATTTTTTCGAGATTTGGAGGTTTTTGACTTATCGAGGTTCGACTTAACGGGGTTCTACTGTATTTTACAATTAAAACGCAATAAAATCTATACGGAAGCTCCATATTGTTAATACAACATAAAAACAAATTTCTGTTAAATCAACAATACGTTGTATAATAAAAGAGAACCTTCTGTGATCATATCATATTTATAAGCCATACAAAAAGTTTTCTTAGAAAAATATTTTCTTAATTTTCATGATATTGAATATAGGCATACTTTTATCCTCATTTCCTTTGTACCTACTCACAGTTATTATGAATGTTTTTGTATTGTTCGGAACAATACATCTAAGACATTAAAAGCAATTCCCGTCGAATTTCGTTACCAAAAGCAGTTGTGTATTGTATTTTAACAGAGATGATTCGATCCGAATAAACGAATAAATAGTCGTGATTTTATTAAGCATCCGTTCCGTTAATTTGATATACGTACTCAGAGAGTACTTATCCGCCTACTCATTTCATACGTCATTTTGCCAAGACAAGACAATTTTATAGAGTTTCGTAAGCGTTTTATCCAGGCAAAGATTTTTCTATGAAGTTAAGGTCATGTTTTCAGCTGTATTGGTCGCTTAGTGGTTAAAACCTGTAGTTTATATTTAAAAAAAAACTTTGTCTCGAGTAAAGCTGCTTTCTTAATCTTTACAAGGAAGATGAGAGAACCAAAGTATAAGATGTTATTTGACATCTACCATCTACACGAATTCTTTGCGGTGGAATTGAGAAGACAGACGTCGATAATGATAAGATTTCTGTTTACCTTATTGAAGTTAGTTCATACCTTGTGTTTTCATTTCAATCACTGCCATTTTAAGCCAAGAATTGGTCTTATCATTGATTGATCGTATCATATCGATCTCATAAGGATAAAAATATTAATGGTATGATTCATCAGTACAATTATGTTAACAATACATGTATTACTCAATCAGATAACAGTTGATAGTAAATTAATATAGCTTATCGCCAAACAATACAAACAATGAATGAATAGATATTATGTTTATGTGTCTTCGATGGTATAAGTGTCGTATGGATAGTATCTAATAATGATAGGTAAATGTGGCTCTTTTGATTTACGCCAAATTGATGCGTCTGTGATAAATTAAGTAACAAGTAAGTGCATTTATAGGTTTAATAGGCAGTGGAAGGCTCGAGACTAGATCAGAAGCTAATCTTCAATACATATAGTATATAACAAGGTAGCTTTTTCTGTCCCTATGTCCCTATATATGCTTAAAACGGATTTTGATGCGTTTTTTTTTAATAGATAAAGAGATTCAAGAGGAAGGTTTTAGTATATAATTTACTAGCTGTGCTCCGCGGTTTTACCCGCAGTGCTCCGCTCCTGTTAGTCTTAGCGTGATGATATATAGCCTATAGCCTTCCTCGATAAATGGGCTATCTAACACCGAAAGAATTTTTCAAATCGGACCAGTAGTTCCCGAGAGTAGCGCGTTCAAACAAACAAACTCTTCAGCTTTATAATATTAGTATAGATTTATAGGTTTTAGATAACGCAGGCGAAGCCGCGGGCGGAAAGCTAGTAGATATAAATGTATATAAATAATTCTAAGTTGCCAATAGACTTTTCTTATGTATTTACAGACTTTATTTTAGACTTTGCTTTGAAGTTAGACTACATTATTTATTAGTAACCCAGTTTTTGATATAAGCACAATAAACACACTATTTCAATTGAAAATATTTGTTTATCTTAATCTTAATACTATTATAAAGGCGAAAGTTTGTAAGTATGGATGTATGGATGTATGGTTACTCTTTCACGTAAAAACTACTGAACCGATTATAATGAAATTTAGCACACATATATAGGGTAACTTGGATTAACACATAGGATAGGTTTTATCGCGGAAATCCCACGGGAACGGGAACTATGCGGGTTTTCCTTTGAAAACGCGGGTGAAGCCGCGGGCGGAAATCTAGTATTGCTATATATTGTAATAAATACTTATATACTTTCTTGCAAATATTTATTCCTGATACTGTTATCTATTTGACACAATCGGCACCATCAATATTGATATTATAACGAAGGCTATTTTTATCCGATCAGACAAAAGATGATGAAACAACATCACATTTTATTTTTAATTTGCAATACACGTTAAGTAGGTACTTTTATTAATTATTGATTAATTCGTTTCAAACTTGTATTGTATACAACGTTAAAATGTCCATTGATCGTTACCTACCTACACATCATGAAAACCTTCTAATTAATTTATGACTCTACATAATATTTATTACACCATAAATGCACAAATATACAAAAATAATGTGATGATGTGTGTGATTCTCATTTAATCGATACAAATATAAGTGTTATGTACAAGTATTTACTGTTTGCCAATAATTTCTTACGTAGTGTTGACAAGATATGATAGTAACAACAGATCATGAGGTCAATGCAATGCTGATTAACAGTAAATAATGTAATGATGAATCATAACACATATTATGTGCGTAATATCACAGATAGTACGAAACATTTGTACAATTTGTCAATCATTTAATTTGATTCAACCGTTTTGGTACAATGGAAATATCTAGACTTTGGAGTCTAGGAGATAGGAACAAGGCACCAAAAATTGATTAATTTAGGCATTATAAATTTATTCGTCGGGTCCACATAGAGCGAGCAGTCTCGCGATGGATGGATTTTCCGTATCTCAGACTAGAAAAGCGGCACACGCGCTTTCTTGAGCTTCGTCTACACTCTACATAGACCGACGCGACGCTTCGCGCGGAAAATGCATCGCGTCGGCAATGTATTTTTATATAGGTAATTGAATAAAGTGTATAAGAATATTAATATTATGCCGTGATTCAGTATCGATTATGTTGAAACTATTTAAGTACTACATACATAAGTACAAATGTATGACCAATGCTATTAAATGGCTGATTTGATGGCTAAATAATTATAATGGTGCCAAAATAGATAAATGAGGAGTGTTTTATTGATGACTACATCTGTTACTAGATATGATAATGTTTCTATTGGCTTAACTCGTGATCGTTTATATTGATATAGGTATTAATTTAATAGTATATGTGTGTAGTAAAGAAAAGTAATGAAAATTTATTTTTCACATTAATTATATAATATTATGTATGAAAATACAAATTTACTCATACATACAATATACATACTTACAGAGAAAAGTCATATTGTATATTGGGTTGCAGCCGTTGCAGCCTATAATTTGAATTATTTGTAGATTGTATAATTTACATTTTAATGATATTTAAATATGTACCGAAGTAGGTCGATACATATGTTGTATTTTATTTATATCTACTGTGAAATACATATGTTTCAAATGCCTAAAATGACTTAGAATTGGAATCAGCTAAATATTAAACAAAATACCGCAAACATCGACTATTAAAATACAAATAACTGTAGCATTCCATACAGTTTGATATTTAAAATATCACGTTATTTTCAGGTGCATGCTGTATTTTTTCATTCTGTGCTATTATTTACTTAAAGTTAATTTTGAAACATTTTGTAGTATTTTATTATTATCATGTCAAGTAGTAAAATATATTATAATAATAACTATCTATAATCACACTGTATTATGAATTATAATTATTTTGTAACGCAATACAAAACAGATTAATGTAGTGTGATAATTTTATGCATCTAGTGTGTAACACGTGTTTTCGCTAACATACGTCAATACAAAACCGTTTCATATGGTTGGCACATGAGTATTTGTATGTGTAATTTACATGCATTTAAAAATCTAAGTATCTATGAAGCCTGCTAACCAAATTAAATTATCTGCTTCATTTGTACTGCAATATTTATTTTATATACATTATTTACACAAGATAACGTAAATATGCACATCAACGAGCTTATAGTGTCAGCTCTTATCATAGCTGTTAGTATAGGTACTGTTACTTTGTACATGTGTGTATTTAACTAACACTTTGCATACTCAAAATATTATATACCATTCTTTAGTTAGCGTAAATTTACTTCTGATGATGTAAATTAAAGATGAATTAAAAGTAGGTATTGAGCTACCTAATAATACGTGCTACATACTTCGAGTATTTTATTTAAAAGTCATTAAAATTAGCACTTTTGTTTCCGAAGCACGTGTCATATGCGCTAAGTTTATTTCTGTCATACATCGTTGCTACGTCACAGTGATGGTGCTCTTTAGTTGCATACAGTGCTTTTGTCTCATATTCATTATAATCCAGCGTAAGAAGGATGAAGGACGAGGCGAAACGGGAAGTAATGCGAGACAATAGAGTTTTTGAAATACACAAACAAACCAGTGAGACGTGTAGTACCCATGTAGTACCTATCTAACTGTTAGTGTTGAATGAGTAGGTACTGCACCTAGCAGTAAAATTTTAGTTAGAGGATAGTTATAACTTACCTATAAAGTAATCATTGCTGATATATTCTTTTCATCTAAAATAATGAAGTGACAAAAAAGTTGATGTATATTTCATAGTTAAACCAATTGATATCTTCCTCTAATAGAATATGTACATATATATAGATGTATTTGTTTAATGATCAATTTAATATCGGAAAATATGTACTATATATTATTAACGCATATAAATAGTCCTCAATGTCTATAAAGAGCAATGCATAATGACCTCGTGCCAACCCCGCTCTATCGCGCGCTGCAGTCCAGTCATTGCCGTTGTAAATATAACCGTATTATAATATACCTTTATTGCATTATTTATAAATCCCAGTTACACGCTGTGTATGTACATTACATATGTTGTGTAAATAACTATTAATTTTAATAGATGCGACAATAAATTAATAACATTCCTTGTTTATATTTTAACTATCAGCATCATAGGTTAAGACATTATTTACGTCCTTAAGAACTGGTATGACATTATTGATAGTGGAAAGATTTATATAATGTACCTACCTATATGGTATAAGGTATATATATATATATAAATTTTATATCTCTATAATATAATCCAAATAGGTAAACACATGACTAGAAGATAATTTGTCATGATAAAGTTGTCTACGATGAATCTGACAATCAGAACATAATCTTAGTCAGAAACATATTTTTAGATATGTATCGCACAAAAGATTATTCTTGATTAAATATTATAATAAGTACTTCGAATTTTTAGTTGTTAAGTGAATACTTATAGCTTTCCACCCGCGTTTTCAAAGAAAAACCCGCATAGGAATACACATACATCCATCCTCACAAACTATCGCATGAATAATATTAAGTAAGAAATATTAATCAATTTTAAGTTATATTTTAAGACTAGCTGTTGCCCGCAGCTTCGCCTGCGTGGAAAAGATAAATTTTCATGGTACAAACTTTCATCCCCCATTTGATCCCCTTGGGGGATGAATTTTCTAAAATCCTTTCTTAGGGGACGCCTACGTTATGACATCTACCTGCATGCCAAATTTCAGCCCGATACGTCCCGTGGTTTGGGCTGTGCGTTGATAGATCAATATCAGTCACCTTTGAGTTTTATATACTTACATAGGTATACAAATATTATATAGATATAGGTTTATGTATATTATTTAAGACTACCCTTCAATGTCATTTGTGTATTTTCATAGGTCTGTGTATTTTCATAGGTTTCAGCTCTGGGGAACAGCCTGCCATAGCAATATCGAAATTCTCGAAAGGTTCCAGAATAAAACTATGAGAGCTATGTTCAACATCCCACCATACATTAGCAATAAATATATGAACTTAGATCTCAACCTGCACACAGTGAAGCAAGAAATAGAACTAAACAGCAAGAAATATCAAGGCAGATTGGGACACCATATAAATAAATTAGCTGCTGAACTGAAGGGAGGGGGCACTGTGAGATTTTCTCGCCTGAAGAGAAATAGCATACCCGATCTTGCGATAAGATTCGCAGACAAATGATGAGCTTTGCGTCACTGGATGCAAATCTCATTCTATAAACATATTTACAGATGAAAATCAGAGACCATATTAGATTATTGTTTACATAAACGGATGGCTAAGTTGCAGTATAGAAAAAAAAAAAAATTTCATAGGTTTCTGTATTGTATTTCAGCATATAATAATTAAAACTTGTCTTTTCTCGTAGATACAATGTAACAAAAAACAATAATAAGAATATTTGCGTTGTAATTGTGCGTTGGTATCATAATGCAAACATTTGCGTAAAACATTATAATAAAGCAAATGATCTATTTATTTATTTAACAATTTTCTGGCAAATGTTGATGAAATTGAATGATGAAATTTTCTTTGTGAAAATAACTCATCATAATTGGTCAAATTACATCGAGTATTCTTCAAAAGGTCTCTTAATTGATTTATTTTTAAACTTTCTTTGTCGAGTACCTAATAATATCTAATAATAACACAGGTGTGAAAAGAGCTGAGTATGAAAATATGTTTCATTGTTATGAACGGAAATTTACAGCAAGTATGAAATTAAAAAATTCCTTCGACATACACAACGTCTATCAATGCATTATGCATTTAGTTATACATTGGATTATTACTGGTTTTCATTGAGCTAAATTAAATATATAAGAAATATTATATTGTCAAATAAACCGAGTCCTAGAATAATATCTTTATTGTATTACAATAAAGTGTAATAAATAAATAAATAAATAAATATCTAACAAAATACACTCTTCAAAAAAAACTAGGGATATTTTGTGTTGTACGAATATCTCAAAATCTATTAAAAATTTAGTATACAATTTTAAATGGAAGAATTACATTTCTTGATTTTTTTTATTTTCAATAAAATTCTTCTCACCAAGCTGGAATCTTGGATGATAAGGACATTCATATTTTCTTGTTAGAAAACTAACTAGATACATTTTGAATAAAATTGGCATTTTTTTTTTCAAAAATCAAATACCTAATAAATAATTAGACTTGTAAGCATTTACTAACGATATTGATTGTTCTCACTTAAAATTTTATACCTACATGTCTTATTGCGGTATGAGGCTGTGTTCTTTGGAAGTGTTCGTAAAGTTGTTGATCCGTAGTTAAATTTGGCGGATAAGGACTTAGTAGATGTAGTAGATGTAGCTATTGATGTGTGTATACTGTATATATCAAATAAAGCAAGTCAAAGAATAATTACAAAATATTGGCTTTATATTGTCAATAACATTTTATGGTTTTAGGACCGTGATTAAGAGTTACAGAAAATTACCTAATTAATTATTATTGGTTTGCTGATAATATACAGGTCTAAGGTATAAAAAAATCATACAAAGCAGTGAAGGTTCTACATATAACATATGTAAGTACATATATGTAGGTATGATAATTTAAGAATATAAAAGATAAAACTCATCAGTGATTAATAATTAATAGTTCAATAAGATAAAAGTTAAAATAAAGTTACTCACTGACGATATGTATCATAAAGGAAGCGAACACGACCATCCACCCCCAGCCGCCGTCGGGAGGCGGTGCCAGGCTCTCAGACCCCTCTCTCGACGACTCCACTTGCGCTCCATTCCCATTCTTCGTTGTCTTCACTCCTCCGTGTGACATTTTCAACTATTTAATCTTTGGCACTATTACAATTTCTCTCCCTTGATATGCCTTGAAGCGTAATTCGAGTTGAAGTGAAATACTGTTAACTTATTTGGAGAATATTGTTGATAAGATACGGCTATTGGAATATTTGCTACTCTAAATCTTGTGCAAATAGAGGCACTCGTCACTTGATCAGTTTATAATCTATTTGGAAGGAAGGAGGAAGCGCCGAAGCGTCTAAAGAGCCTGATAATAATTATCATTATCTCGTTTTCATGACGCTGATGTAGTGCATTGCTTGTATTTCATTCCTGTTTTTTGTAGGTAAGCCTGAAACAAATAATTATTTTATCTATAAGTATGTGTAGATATCGTTTTTATTATGATTCAATAGAGATGCCCTATAAATACATAAAATTATGGAAACATAAAATATATGAAATGTGTAAGGTCACCAGGTACTTGAATATTATCACAAGGTATTGTCACTAACAGAGATTATAGGTAGCATTTTAACATAAAATCGATATGGATATCAGGAATTTTATCACACTTCTTTGTGCAAGTTTCGAGATGGGTCAATCATGATAATGTGACGAAATGATTATATTTATTTTAAGATGGGCGTGATTATAAAACACCTTTGTACCTACACAAGATAAATGCTTGTAATACCACAGATAACTTAATTGTTACGATTAATTTGATTTATCGGTTTACAAATGTTTTACATATCTATATTAGTATTATAAAAATCACACGCTGCAATAAATATGTGATAAGATATTAAGACTTAACAAGTATTTTAAGTATTAAGCATTTTTACCTTCAATATAAATAATGTAAAGTACATATGTACATTGTACATAGCTTATGTCTTACATGCTATTTAAATTAGCATTCATAATATTATTAAAAAAAAGTTTCAGAACGTAGTAATATCAATTATTATAAAAGAAAATTTCGCATTTACCTCATGAAAGAGAACGTTTTAGTAGCATGTAAGCTGTTAGAGTAATAAATGGAAAACAGCAGTATTTTGGTAGAGCGATTTATGAACTAGCTTTGAATTGAAATACATATAACCAGTACGATGTATTATGATTTTTTTAAAGTAAACGTTTCGAGTTCTTTTAAAAAGTCTTTTTTGTAGATATACATACGTGACAAATAACCTTAATTACTTTGAATGCGTTATTTTATTATTTGGAATATTCATTACTTGTATGAATATTGAATATATATTTATTTCCTTGTAAGTAAAAACAAGATAATTAAATATAAATATCTACTCTTAGGAATTACGATTATAAAACATGGTAAATTACAAAATTGTAAATTACTTAACTACTTATGTATAAAGTAATGCTGTACTGTGGCTGTACTGTATTACATATATACTAGGAACATATACTATTTCAAAATTAATGACTTTAAAGATTTACAACCGATTGTTATTCTTATTAATTGAAATAAATATAGGTACCTAATTATGTTCTTAGAAATATGGCGAAAGATGGCGCTAAATGTAGGTAGGTATATAAATGTAATTGATAACAATATTATTTCCGAAACAGAACCTGTATCTAAACACAAGTCAATATTTACTGTGCCCAGTTAGAGCAGAACAAATACTGCGGCAAAATGCATTTGATATACCAATATCAGAAAATCTAGTTTATTTTTTAATGTTGTCCCAAAAACATCTATTAAGAATAATTACATTCATTGAAGCGATATCTATATGCAGTTTTTTCTTAACTCTATGTAAAGATTCAGCGATAACTCTCGAAAACTAAATTTATTTCTAGAATTGCACTAACATCTAGACTCTTGAGTTTAGAGCATAAGAAAATAAGATGCTCACTAAATAATTTCACTGTATAGTTAATTTATTTTATTTCATAGCTTTATTTTTAAAGCTTTCAAGCTTTTTATATTTATCGTTTTAATGAATGTGTTATTTAATTTTAAATACAATTTACATTATTATTGTTATACATATCTTCTTATATATAAAAATGAATCGCAAAATGTGTTGGTAAGCGCATAACTCGAGAACGGCTGAACCGATTTCGATAATTCTTGTTTTATTATATTCCTTGAAGTACGAGGATGGTTCTTATGTAGAGAAAACGTAAACATGTACCACGGGCGAAGCCGGGGCGGACCGCTAGTCTTATATATAAAAACTAGCGACCCGCCCCGGCTTCGCACGGGTGCAATGCTGATACTAAATACACTACAGAAAAACTGTGAACGTTGTCTAAAAAACATAGCGGCCCGGCGCGGCCGGCCGGTACCGCCGCAAATGCTACGTCCCGCAATTTTTAAATCTGTAATATCTTCGAAAATATTCACTTAAATCATACGGTGTAAAGGGCCATATAGATCTATATTAAATGAACAATGTATTCAAGGTAGTTAATTGGTTAAGAATTAATGCTGTATTGGTGAAAATCGCTTCGAAAATTAGCTATTATTTGTCGTAAAAAGTAAATGACAAAAAAATGTTATTGTGGATTATCCATAAGAGATAGACATATACCATCGCGGACTTTTCTGTAGACCTTTTCAATGTAAATAATACTTAGTACATTATTTTGATAAAACTCGTAGGGTTTAGCCTGCGTTTGCAATATAAGCGGAAAAAATGTAATTTTTTACGACATCACATTAGAAACCTCAAAAATAACAGTACCTCTCCACTATTTAATGGATGTTATTATACATAAAAACCTTCCTCTTGAATCACTCTATCTATTAAAAAAAACCGCATCAAAATCCGTTGCGTAGTTTCAAAGATTTAAGCGTACAAAGGGACATAGGGACATAGGGACAGGGAAAGCGACTTTTTTTATACTATGTAGTGATGATGAATCGCAAAATGTGTTGGTAAGCGCATAACTCGAGAACGGCTGAACCGATTTCGATAATTCTTTTTTATTATATTCCTTGAAGTACGAGGATGGTTCTTATGTAGAGAAAACGTAATTATGTACCACGGGCGAAGCCGGGGCGGACCGCTAGTTTATTATAAAATTTCATCATCATAAAGTTTCTGTTTATTCACTAAAGCTTTGGTATTAGGGTTAATGTACGAACTTGTCAATGATTTTAAGAATCGGCTGAGTAAAATTTTCGTAAAACCAAGTGACCTTATTGTTGCAGCATCAATTCTGCGTTTATAATGCCACCTAGCCCTAGGTATACTGATAACAGCGTATATATAAGATTATGTCTACTGCTCGTCAGTTTTCCAGAGTTCTAACTAGTTAGGTCTTGTTAATTTGCTCTAATTTCATAACCTTCTTTACCGGTAATATTGACAGGATTCACTTCGTCAAACACCTACACACGCACTGTAAATACTAGGAATTTTGTTATCATGACCTAATTTATATAGTGGACAGGACTGTACTTCGTTGTGTGAGGGCTTAGGTTCGATTTATAGGTATTTAAGATGTATTTTACGATTTTCTTTGTGTGTTGTAACTATTTATAACTATAGAATTAAATAATATGTATTGGGGCAATTACGGATGGCGTTCATCCAAAAAGACGTTAGTGGATATATTTTAATGTGTAGCTGCTGAATCTTTCGATTCTGCACATGCTCTAAGCATAAACCATGAATATGTCAAAAAAATCTGAAATTGATAATTACACGATGCAATATACCTTTGTTCATAAATATATAAAATTGTAAACTAAACAACATTCCAAAATTGTTATTGTATTTTAAGTTTCCAAGAATGCACATTAAGCTTGTTTCAAACGTTCAAACGTTAAAAGCAAGATTAACGCGTTGTTTCACTAATAATGATGTGTTCAATTTAGTTGTAACAAAACAAAGTGATTACAGTGTGTCGGATCGAAATAGATTACTCGAGATTTCGGATCTTTGTAATCAGCTGTGATCCGGGAAGTGTAGCAAGTCTTAAAATAAGATGTCCACGTGCTTTATAAATGATAGTATCAATACCGGGACGCCCTCAAATAATAAAGCGGCCAGTGACTCAGCGAGAGTAAAAATCATGAACGAATAACACTGAAACAATGCTATTATCACTTGCACTTTGTCAATAATAATATACGCTAATAAAATAAAAGACCGAATTAAATTATTTAACTCACAATCCGTTTAAAATATATGTCGTATTATGTGAATATTAATATCATAATATTCAAAACATGCATTTTATACCTATAATTCAAGATAAATGCATAAAATTAACCACGTAAACAATATAAACTTATTATACGATATTTACATATAGTATAGGTAGATAAATAATTAAAACTACATTTTAAGCTACGCTAAAATTCTGAATTCGCAATACAATAAACAATATCTTTTTAAATAGATTATTTGCAATTTAAATATCGAGAATGGGTTTGTTTTTGTAACCTACATGATCCGTATATAATATTACTTTATTCTTACCTTTGTATCAGTTTTATCAGAACAATATAGCACACAGCGTATTTATATCGCGTACCTACGTATTGATGCCGCGAATGGCGTACTCACTCGCGCGCGGTCACTCTATCACTACGAGTCAGCTAAATAAAAGATAACCGAGGAAACAAACTGATGCGAGAAAAATGAATGAAGAATTGTGAAAATCAGCTTTGTTCTACATGAGAGGTGAAGTTCAAGAGCCCAACCAATTACTGTTTAATTAACGTTGACGATAAGTAACACTATGCTAATGTTTTTGGGTTTTGTTGATATGTAAATTGTGCCTGACATACTACCTTATGTGTTTTTGTTATCTATAGGTAGGTACAATTATTTTTAAGTTCAAAAATGTTTTCTTAATAAAAAAATCTAATTATCGCGAGTTATCGCGTATAACTCATAATCACTGCGAATAATTGAAGTCAGTATCGATAAATAATTTTACCTTCAGTTTTTCATTTGTTTATCTATAATTGCTTTGCGTATAAAATGTAAATATTAGGATGAATTCTATTTATGAAATATATATTGTGTTGAAGAACAACAAGAACAGAAATTCGTATATTTTTTAAGTGTTGTATTATTAATCATATTATGTATTTTAAATTTTGATGAGATAATATAGTTTACATAATTAATAATTGTTATATATCACATTTCATGTTAAATGAGTGACTAGCAGAATAATAATTGTTATAATAATCTATAAGCATGATAATTAATAATCATGAAAAGGTAAATATAAAAAAATAATAAAAATCAAGTTTAAAAATAAAATAAAATTGAAACAATTGTATCTATGTATAGTTATAGGCATTAGGTAAAACGTTCAATTTATTAGAATTTTGTTCGACCGTTTTTTTACCACTTTTGAAATCTTACTTCTAAATTTACCCCCTCAAATATATTACACAAAATGTTTGAGGGGGAAAATTTAGAACTGGTTTGTTTATTTTTCATTGTAATTTATGCATTTAGTATATACATATATATATAAATATTGAGACAAATTGTTTTAGGACCGATTTACTTTTTTTTATTTATTCGCATTCAAACCAATATTACGAAGTTCACCAGGTTATCCACTTACTTAAAATATTTTTCTCAAATTCTCAGGGACTGCTTAAATATGATCAACAAAAATGATTATAATTAAAAAATAAACTACCTATTTGTGAAGGAATCATAAAAGAAATATATTTTTATGTAGGATTGAAATAAATGTTAAGTTATGTATGTAATTTTTATTTAGTATTTAAGTTAGATAAGTTCCTTTTGTAAAATAAAATTGTATCTGTGTCGCATTGGGCATTGTCCTGTAATGGCATGTGATGTTTATTAAATAAAAATAAAAAATAAAAAATAAATTAATAGGTAACTTACTTTCCATCTACTTAATAGCAATTTTCTATTGATTTGGACTTCCTCTTTAAATATTTGCATTTACAAAGTAGTGTATATGAAATGAAATGAAAATCCTTTATTGCTATAGAAATTAATGGTAAAAGCAATAGACAATACTTTGAAAATAAAGAAAATTGTGGCCTTATCGCTAGGTAGCGGTCTCTACCAGGCAACCTTTCCAGTATAGGAAAGAAATAAAACAAAATGTGGGTTGGGTACTGTATATATCATACTTGTTTATGTGTTTGGATTAACTGTTTATATACCTACAAACCGAAAAATAAATGCAAGTATTGAAACTTATTTAATCGCTTCTTAAAATCTTACATGAAAAGTCTTGTTAAGAAATATTGTAATCTATATAAAAACATGTTATGCTATACATAGTTATATTGTGGTTAAAGTTTATACTATGTATATATAATCTAATAATTATGCGCCTGTTATCCCCTTTTTGTAAAGTTATATATCAACATATAAACGGACCAAACATTTGTTGTGTATTTAAGTTTATTATTTCCTGCCTAGCTCTTTGTATTTATTTAAGAAAAAATATCGCGGACAAACGAACGGACGTTTGCCCGTGATAACAATTAAAAAGTCAAAGGGCGATGTGGTAATCGCTCTTGAGTGTCATTACGTATTATTGTAATCTTTATATATAAAAATGAATCGCAAAATGTGTTGGTAAGCGCATAACTCGAGAACGGCTGAACCGATTTCGATAATTCTTTTTTTATTATATTCCTTGAAGTACGAGGATGGTTCTTATGTAGAGAAAACGTAAACATATACCACGGGCGAAGCCGGGGCGGACCGCTAGTATGTAATAAAATACACTTGTTAACGCACATTTTGTTTATTTATTCTTTTTATATCCTCCAGGGCTCAAATTATCCTTAATCCCAAGCTTATTAAAACTAATTATGTAATAGCTCGTACATGCTCAATGTAAACTAAAGAATTGATTTTAAAACTGCGCATTCCTTCTTATCTGGATTGTTCACGCCTCCAGAGCAAGGTTTATCAATGTATCTCTTCGTCTTTTGATAATATGACCGTTTCGTCCGTGTGTCGTAATCAATTTTCATATTATCGATGTTAATGTGAAATGTGAAGGTTGCTCCAAATTCAGTTTATTTATTTTATACTAGGTACTTTTATTGAAAGTTTTCTTACAAATAAAAATAAAAAAACAATGGTTAAATAATTATTTATGGTTTAAGCGAAAATATTGTAAAAGCTTGACAAGGTAATGAAATTATCGTCCGAAAAGATTTTAATAAAGCTTTTTAGATGTTCGCTCTATACCTAGATACAAACTATAGGTTTATACACGACTAACTATATATTAATACATATTTCAATGTTAATATAGCCTGAAACTCGTTACGCAAATAAGATATAATTTTGTATTCCTTAATAAATGTGCCAAGTTATTAAAGTTGTTGTACTTAACCTTTTGACCGCCAGAGCAAAAACGCATCGCCGTGCCCTCCACGCCAAGCCACAAATTCAATGAGATAACCTTGAAAATAGTAGGGAGTCCAAAATGTTATCGATAAACATAATAATTCACGTCTGAATATTTGAATAAACAGCTTATAACACAAAAATAATATTTATTTAACCTCATCTCCTACTGTAAAAACTTAAGACCACATTTATAGCAACTATCAACAAAAAAAATCAACCTTTTGAGATACAAAAATACATATAAAATTGCAGCAAGTTACAGCACTATTCTCTATCAGTTACGCCCCATTGGCATGTATACATGCCAATGGCGCGGGCAACCATCCTTTTTTTTATAATCTCTCGCTTCTGATTAGGGATGTGTAGCTGTATATTATTATAACTTATCGAGTTTATTTATTAAGTTTATATGAACTATAGGTATTATTGTGGAGTGTTTATTTGTAAATATCAAAACAACTATATTACCTTTAAATAAAGGGAATTGCATTAAAACTACATATTTATTTTCCAATCATTTAGTTTAATACTTGAGTTATTACAAATACTAATTATATGTAGGTACCTATTTAGGTCAATTACCATATTTTGATATGACATAGCGACAATTTGTATCATAAGAATATTCTAATAAAGGCACTGATTAGACTTATTAGGTAATAAATTTTGAAAACTGCTCGCACACTCGCCCGCTACTCGATAAAATATTTTTACAACTTTCCGCACTTAACAACACGGCACGCGCTTACGACGTCACCAGTCCGACATCTATTCATGTCAATGGCGCAGAAGGGATTGCATATCGATACTGTGCTAGGGATGCGCATGATTGGCGAAAAGGAAAATATTCAAATCAACAATATCCACAATATAGACAATATGGTATTATACCAAAGAATGTAGTATTTACCTTTTTTCTCAGTGACTAAGCTTATATATTTTTTTTGTAGTTATTACAAAAATTAAGCGAATTAGAGTAATTTCGCTGAAATTTTAATGAAGTTACTTGAATATTACACTACATCACTAGTAGGCACGTATACATGTCATTGGCGCGAGAGAACATGCTTTTTTAGCCATTAATTAAGTTATTTTTTGTCATCAAATATTTGAATAACTACTTGGCAATTTTGTTTACTGTGTACAATTATGTAATAACTGGGGATTCAGTTCATAAACTGTATAAATAAAACACGTAAAAGTAAAGGTTTAATATGTTTATTTTGTATTTATCTATGATCTGTTTCTTGGCATGTATAGGTGTCGTTGGCGCACAGGGCACGATTGCGCATGACATCTATAGATGTCATTGGCGTTCAAAAGGTTAATATTCCTGTTTTATGTTAAATATACAAAATGAACTGTTACTTATAAATTATAATTATGAATTTACCAAAATAACTTTACTCCAAATCGATTTTTTTTCTTAATAATAACAAATAATTATATTTTTTACGCCATGGACCGAGAAAATAATACATTGAGTTGTCCACATACAAACGATTTATTTATATTAAAATACTAGTGGTCCGCCCCGGCTTCACCCGTGGTATTTCGTATCATATCGCTCATTTGCGACAAGAACGTGTTAACGAGCATATGTATCGTTATGGAATAATGATACAGTAGAATCCGTCGCATCGCGCTCTACCTGCTGCTAAAACGCGATATTTCTAGCTCCAAAAATGACCGAGTTATGAGGGTAAAGGTCGGCGACTATCGGTTTAGCGAAATCTCTTTTTGCTCTTGAATTTAATGCAAGAACGGTTTAAGTCAGTTGTCGCTGCTCCCTTGAGAAGGAAACTGCTGCCCGATTGCGGTAAAAACGTAACAGCTTATTGTATCACGGTTTTGCTGAAAGGTAAGTACAGCTTTTTGTTTTTTTACTGATTTATATTTGCAGCTATAACGGGACATTTGTATGTGGGTCATTATTGTAGTAAAAATAGTATTCGCATGCTACGGTTTACATAGGATTGTTCCGTTGTTGCTGAAATAAACAATGTTTTTTGTTGGTTAATTTAAGATGTTCCGTTACAGTTGATAATAAAAGTACAAAATGTTTGGTATTTATGTTGGTTATCTCAAGTTAACACATTCTTGATAAAAAATAATACATTTTTACAACGAATACGCTACAATGTTGCATTATAAATGATAAAAATGTTGTCTGATTACTTAATTTATTTTTCAGATGGAATCACGGTCTAGGAAGCTTGTAAATCTTGTACGAGAAAATATTCATTATTTTATTTTACATTCACTTAAGTTAGAAAAACGAAAAGATCATACCGATTCTCGAAATACAAATGAATTAAACAATCAATTTATTTTATAGCATAAACGAGCAAAAAAATACCACTGAATAAAGAAATATGAAAAAAAAAAATATTACAAATCAGTTAAAAAATGCAAGACAGTCCTACGAATCGAAAGCATCACAAAAAAAACTGTGCCGCCCCGTCAACTAAAAGAGAATCCTACAAGGAAACCTGCATTTTCAAGTGTCAATTTTTTTTTCCGAAGAACAACACCGTGAAATACTGAAAGAATACTGGAATTTAGGAGAGATCAAGAAGCTGTCTCGAGACAAGAACCTGTGATTTGTTTTGCTAATATGTTTATTTGATTTATGTATGACCGGGACCCGCAATAATAAGATTAGTTTCCTAATATTACTGAGATAAGCAAAATATAAAACAAAGTCGTTTACCCCGGCCGAATGCGTTTTGCAATTTTGATGCAGTTTTTGTTAACAGATAAAGTGATTCAAGAGGAAGGTTTATATGTATATTGTATAATAGCATCCATAAATAGGTGAATGAACTGTTATTTTTGACGCCTCTAATGTGATGTTGTAAATAATTACATTATTTTCCGCCTGCATTGCAAACGCATTCTGAACCCTACGAGATTTATCAAAATAATTTACCTACTAAGTATTTTCACACATGAAAAAGTCTTCAGAAAAATCGATGGTATCAGGATTGCGCCCGTGCGAATTCGGGGCGGGTCGTAATATTATAATTGCCAACGTTTGTGAGTAAAAGTAAAACAAAAAATATTAATGTCTGGTTATAATAATTGTATATTTTTTTTAAATGTGTATATTACTTGTATTTCAGAGAAAGCTACGCAATAATTTCGCAAAAATATCTTTCATTTTGTAAAATAAAGAACAAAAATAAAAAGATTTCTACTACAGTAACACGTTTTAATTAAAATTTCCAATACATTTAGATTACTGATTATCAATAAAACGTAACAATACGACATAACTTGTAAAGTTTTAGATTTTTATTCAATTTTTTTTTCAAGAAAAATGATACATATCTGTTTGTAACGCAATACTGCACACTTTTTACAAGAAAAACGCAACAAGAAGGGCCCTTTCTGAAATAAATAATCATAATAAATTTAATAACCGACTTATTGTTCTGAATACAATTTGATTCAAAAAAACGAGAACGTTTTAATATGTTGTATTGAGCTGAATAGTCTAAGCATAATAATTAAAAAGTTACAGGAATTTTAAACTTTCAAATGCGTTTTCCCAACAATTGAGATTTTGACTTTGTCACGTTATAGAAGCAAATGAGCGATATGTCCTTCTCCTGCTTTAAACTACCTCCCTCCCAATTTTCAGCTAAATCGGTTCAGCAGTTCTTGAGTTATAATTAGTGAAGTAACTAACACGACTTTCTTTTATATCATAGATGATATAACAATCTTATTCTTTATTTTCCACCTCATGTAGTATTTTGCTCTATCGTGTTTAAATAGTTTGCTTGTCGCTTTTAAATTCTATTTAAACATTCTTAACATCTATTAATGAGCTGCAACGCAAATAGACTATTAACAAAACGGGGTTACTAGATAAACAGCTACTTAATTACTGAAAGTAGCCAATCATAATTAAAACTTTGTTTGTGTTCAAAGATTGTTTTACGGGACGTTTGTTAATAACAATTGATTATGAAAAAATTAGGTATTCCTCATAACATTATTACAACAACATTCTTTTTGAGATATTATTCGACCCCAATTCGTTGACCTTTAGATACCATACATGTAATATCGAGAAAATAAATAGGTATTAAATTGTGCTGTAAATTCTCAAGTAAATGGAGGTCATATTGTCAGTCATCGCTGGTATCTTGACCGAGTTCTAAAATTTGTTCCTTGCCCTTGGCCCTATGGCTCATATACGACTATGAAGGTGAATTAATTATCCTGACAATTTTTTTTTTTATAATTAGGAAAATAATTAAAGGCGACAAGCATGCATATTAATTAATTACAATTATAAAATAAACATTGAAGTTTTAACAGAGATGAGTCACGCAGGGTTATGATTGTACCGCTTTGTATTAAGGACATGGCATACTTTTAGATAAGTCCAGCGATAGCGATTAGTTTTTCATTTAAATAAAATTGAATGATCCTATCATTTTCAAACTTTAATAGCTATGCAGTTTTCTATTAACAATTTTAAAATAATTATATTGTATATGTTTAAAATAAAAGACGATAATGTCACATTCATAAATAGGTATCTTTAATCAGCAACCTTAACCAATTAGGTAAATAAATCATTAATAACATTTTACGTTAATGTTTTTGTTACAAAACTATATCGATATAGGGTATCCTGTAAGTAGTGGACCAACGGGTTATGGGGAGTAGAGAGAGTTATTATTATTTTGACAAAAATACTAAAATTTATTGTCCTGTTTGTGTGACATCCTGTATATCGGATCCAAATTCGTAATATATATTTACTTTTGATGCTGATATATATAAGAGCATAGGAAAACGTCTGTTCAATGTTCATCTATAAGCTAGGTAGCCTAGTGCTTGATCAAGAATATTCCAAGTAGCTAGATAGTTGGTATTCATCGTGTGTGCAAGGTTGTAGGGTATTTAGACCATAAAAGGTCAATAATAATTGAATACAGTGCTCATAAATAATTCTCGTCAATCCAAGTGACAATATCGATAACTTGTTTATATCACAAGTATAATATAAAGAAAATCAACAGGAAACTGATTGAAAACTTCTGATATATTCTATTTTTTATTATTTTTGGTATGCTTTTCTTATTTTTTACCCCGATTCGACCTGGATTCGGACGTATAGATATTACAATGATGTAGTTACATATTAAATGGTTTTTCAAAATATTTAATACTTTCGATTTTGGATCGATTAAAGAAGAATAAAAATTACAAAGGTAAGCTCTGACCTCTGATGGTAAGCCGCTTTGTATTATTATTATATACGACAGTACCTATAGGCTGAATATAAAATGGTTGTTATTAATGTGGTGCTTATCTCTTTTTATCAAATAAACATATGGTGGTTCCCACGTGGCGCTCACTTTGGGATTAGTTACAAAATACCTAATAGGAAAAAACGCACAATCGATTTTGATGTTGACATATCTTATCGTCAATCTAAACATTGTTCACATGTCGACAATTTTTTATTATTACCTACTTTACCTTATATAGATCACGTTGCTGATTGAATTTTCCGAGTACCTATAGATCACGGATAATAGATCTTATGATAATCTGTATCATTGAACAAAATAATAAAATAGTAAAATTTTTTATTATTTTAGGTAATTTAGGTATATACTATATACGGTATTCCCCCTTATCAAATAACCGGCAAACTATTCCTTATTATAGTTATTTGCTAACTGATTATTATGGATAGGTACTTTCAAAGAAATGTCACACAAGCAAGGCTTGGATGTTATATAACATAAATGATAATATTATAGTCATGAATGACAAGTATTAATATAAAGTAGTATTTAAATCATAAGCACAGAATACATAATAGTAGCTACAGAACGGACACTCTCCGCCTCCCCGCCCGCCAAAATTAAACTTACCTCACCCCGCGCGATCGTGATTAAAATGGGCCATATATTTTTTCTGCAAGGACGATACGCAACGAAGATTGACAACTGGTTAGATAGATTAAGAAAATGGTTAGATCTTTAGATATTGTGCTGTTTATGGATGTATTTCATTTTAAAACGCGAATTTTTTTTACGCTAGTCACAAATGTGCCAACCATAAAGCGTCAACACACACATTTGCAGTCTCTACAGTGTGACTGTCAAAATGATAATTTTGTATGGAGTGTCCGGGGTGTGTCATAATAAGATTCAAGTAAGTAAGTTAAATGCAAAGTTGAAAAACATACCTCGCAATCGCAATCGTTTCATACGACAACAATAATTCCACAAAAAATATGGAAGTGATTTTTTATTTTCTCCAATAACATTACATAAATTGAACTGTATTTTCCAACATAATTAAAATTGTAATTAATTCAAAAATTGGTTTGTAGAACTAAAAATAGTGATAGGTACGTTTTTGTACTATATTAATTTAATTTAAATACGACAGCACATGTTTTTAGACAGATAATACAGCAAAAACATACTTATTTCCTGTACCTTTTGAATTACTTTATTATCAATTATTTGCTATACAAGGACGTAGTATATTATTTCATTCTTACGAATCATGGGAATGAATGAATGATGTCATATACTATAATACGCAGCCCATCGAAATCCACCTATGAATTATTTGTAATTTTCTTCAATACTTTCAATTTAAATCGTTTATCTTAAATCGAATGCCTTTCTTATAAGCAAATATTACATCTATTAAAATAGTAGTAATTTCGTTTAGTTATATGTATAGGTACGTTAAAACTACGCTTTGTATAAAAGGTATTTCTATCGACAAGCAAAATAGCTTTTAACACGAGAAGACTTAATCCGCACTCAATGTTCAGTGAGTACAGTTCGCGCGGAATTTATATGACGGGTAAGCGAATAAAACAACTCTATTTCATAGGGTTGTTTTTCTGAGAAAACTCGTTGCATGTTGCGTTGAACTTTTTTTAGATGTGGTGTGTTTTCAGTTTTGTTGCTGCTATTTTCTGTTTTCATATGAAATGGATTTATTTTAAAAGTAACCAACTGCCAATTTACAATTTTTTTACGTGTCTGTGTTTTAGTTATGTAGGAATATTATATATGCTTTGCTTTTGCCTATATGCTTTGCTTTTGAATGCTTTCAAGTTTCAACGTAATAATCTAAGTACCTTCTAAGTACACATACAATTCAGCCATTACGTTATTTATTGGTACTTGAACGGAATGTTTAACGAAAATTGTCAACATGATCAATTTGTTTGATTTATGATTGCGTATTGAAATACGATATAAAGTAATCACTTTCATGATTGGCGTACATTGAACTACGACATAAGTAATTACATTATTATTTACTAACTTTCATCCGCGTTTCAAAGAAAAACCCGCTTGGTTCCCGTTCCTGTTGGATTTCCGGGATAACCTATCATATGTGTTAATCCAAGTTACCCTCTATATGTACGCCAAATTTCATTGAAATCGGTTCAGTAGTATTTGCGTGAAAGAGTAAAAAACATCCACACATACATACTCACAAATTTTCGCATTTATAATATTAGTATGATGGCTATACATTAATGGTTTAGGTGTGTTTAATAGGTGAGAAATGATTGTCAAGCACAGTCAAGATTGTGATAATCCCGCAGCGCTACAACCCTCAGTAAACTGGATTATGAGCGGGTGATTGCCCATCTCGCCACATTGCCTAGGTCGCTCTGATTATTTACAATCGATTTGTAACAATACAATTGGTGTACTGAGTACTTTATACCGTTTACCACAAATTTACCTGCAGATGGTGAGTACTTAGATTTATTTATATTAGTAATTTATGTATAAACTATAGGTAAACATTTGCATACAAAGAATAGTAAGTCTTTATAAATATTATAATTAATTATGTACACGACTCGAGACAAACAATTTTCAAAATAATGGGACTCTAAGGATATTTTATACAAAATGATTGAATGATTTTTATACATTATATGATTGAAAAGCAGACGTTCATCAATGTAGAACATAAATATTAAAATCTAGCTGTATTCATTCATTGAAATTCCCAGTTGTAGTTTTTTTTTATCAACACGCAGGCTCGATTTTGACCCACATAAAACTTGTACACTTTATTACATTACTAAATTTAAATTTGTACACTTATCAAGTATCGGTGACAATACTAAGCGTGTTTTTTAGTTTATAAAAACTACATATATTAATTTTCTTTTTTAAATAAAACCTTCTATGAGGAAGAACCACCCGCACGTGTAGGTTCCATTATATGACACTATCACGTTGCTGTGTAAGCTGCGAACGTGATCCTAAAATATGAAGCACATTATTTTCTCGGAGATATTTTATTATGGAGACATATTCATTTTTTACTTTTTTCTATAAGGCTTACATTTACAGTTCATAGTCATACAGATGTTTGGATCATAATTTAATTAAATAAAGTGTGACGCAAAATACGGTACCTACATAAATTGTTATGAATATATATTTAATTATAGTTCTTATTCATTTCAATTTCATTCAAAACTTTTAGAATATAATTAATACAAAAAAGTTGCAGTTTGCTTTCATTCTTATAATCCTTAATAATTCATATATATACCTATATTCATATATTTTTTATCATAAAAACCCCTGTGTTACGGACCATAATATTTATTTCTTGAATGCACGACTGACATGTTATTCAAACCAATTCAAACATTGCGTTTTATTGAATTAAAAATATCATAGACTGAAATAATCGTAAACATGACGACTCAAACAGGTGTTACTTTTGACATGCATTTTAATAATTTTAACAATTTTCCTTTAGCTTACCTTTTAACAGTTGTTTGAGTAATGATAACAGTAATCATAAAATAAATAATTCGAATCGTAAATCAATATCATTGTTTTGACAATGTTTATTGATGTACGTATTGTTGAAAATCGTTATAAAATATAAGCACACTTGAATAGGAATCTTCTATTGCTATGTATGTATTAGGAAACTTTAATTTTATATGTTCACGAATATTATTTATTTATTATTGGAACATAACCTAGTTATTAAGGTTATGAGTGGTGTGCGAGTTTGCCGCGCGCAGCGCTGTCGGCGACCACCGATGGGCGACTGAGCACAGACTGCGCCAAGGCGGGCGGCCAGAGTTACACAAATCCCGTAAACGCTATCCTACTTCGCATCTTGCTATCGCCAGATCGCTGTGGCTCATTCTGTACGCATGAGCGAGACAAAACATTATGTACGGTGAAATGAATTCTAATGTTCGTACATTGCATTCATTAAGTCCTGAGGTCCTGAAATCGAATCGTGTAGGTAGCATGTCATTTGAATTATTTTATGTAAAAGGAAAACACCGAAATATAGCTTTCTTAAATAAAAGTTTTATTTAAGCCACCGAATACTTAAAATATTAATAAGTACAAGTTTCATTATTAAGAACAAAACTGTTATTTTAAACAAAACAGACGTTCCATAAAAAGATATTAAATAAACCGGACTCTTGTTTCTGTTACCATTTACTATTTTACGGCGGTTTATACAATTACCAGTAACTATTTTACGACGGATACTACTATAAAAAACATTAATTCTGTATTGGTACGCCGCCGTTCGTATGTGTTTTGGCTATAAATTACGATTTGGGCAATAAATCTGCAATTTAAAATTTATGGCTATTTTGTGAACGTGATATCATTCATTAATTTTTAATTATGCTGAAGCCTGTTTTCATTTCTAATAATGGTTTTTCATATTGTTTTTCTGTTCGCGATACATGCTAAAATTGGAGTTTCTGAGAATCTAGAAGGCAGAATAGTAGGAGGTGAACCAGTTAAAATTGAAAGCTTTCCTTTTACTATAAAGTTGTTTAATCAAGGAGCTCTTTGTTCCGGCACGATTTTAAATAGCTGGACTGTACTTACAGCTGCACATTGCTTTGATCATAACAGAGATACCAGTGATATGTTGGTAGCCGTTGGTGAGTTTTAAAATTAATTATTTATTGAAAATTTTATAATTTGGTCATATTTGCTCAATTTACATAAATAAAGTTGCGTAAGCAAAAATTGCAACGAATTATTCCCGTGTCTAAACAAACATGTACCTACCTACGTTGCGTGACGCGTGATAAGCTTTTTACTCTGAAAACATTATCTAGAAACTCAACAAAGAAAAAAAAGTTAGGAACAATATTGAAAAATAGAGGTTAAAGTTAGTATATTGAGAGAGCAATGAATGCAGAAACACTTGAAAGATTTTATGACTATTTATCTAAAACTAAAACCTATTTCTATCTTTTTAATTGAATTTTTTAGACTAAGACATGAAAAAGAAAAAGTAATTATGTTAAAATTTTAACAAGGCTTTAATACTCCTTACTAATTACTATTTACTCTTACTCTTTTTCTTAATATACGAAATATTTTCGAGGTTCCAGGTACATGTATGACCACCAAGCTGAATCCTACGATGTGTCACGTATCCTTATTCATGAGGACTACAACGTCCCTATTCCCTTCGCTTGTGACATTGCTTTGATATTTGTCCAGAAACCAATCAGATTTGGCAAAAGATCGGAAAAAGCAATATTAGTAAATACAAAAAAGTGGATGAATGCTAGCGAAACGCATTTTGTCGCTACCGGATGGGGCATGATTAAGGTATATATTACTAGTGCAATTTCTAATATTATCTATGCATGATTAAGAAAGTGATATGATTTTTAAACAATTAATATCTCTACTCATAATTTGGTATGCATTTCTATTTATCAATTGTTTGGAAGACAGCTAAACCTTTTATTCACTACTGAATTGATTTAGATTGAATTTACTATATCACTGAAAACATTCTGTACATTATATGTAGTACGGCGGACCGCTGTCTCAGTTAGGGCTAATGCAGACAGAGCTCCGCTACGTGCCTAAGGAGGAGTGTGAAAAGATGCATAGAATGAAGTTCAGTGCAGACATGTTTTGTTTATACGGAGATGGGGATCGAGACACCTGCAAGGGGGACTCGGGCGGCGGCGTGATGTGGCATAGGTACATTCAACTTTCCATAATGGATAATAATTTTCACCTGTGTTAATAAACCTTAAATGTAATGTAAAGGTTGTGAGCTTTTTGTAAGGCGGTGACTTTTATTTGGTTCTGATTTATGTTAATTTGTTTAAAGTGGTGATTGAAGATCTTAATAAGAAATATTATGTGTTCCAGCATAATGTTTCAATAATAAATAACATATAAAGACAATATTTTATACATTTTTATCGAAATTTAGCTTAACCAATTCTAATGTATTTTGGTTCTTTAAAACTACACAGCGGATTTTGTGATTAGATTTTTGGCAAAGTGGACGAAGCCTCGGGTGGAAAGCTAGTATTATTATATACAGAATAGATTACCTAACCTACTTAATTAGATACTAATTATACATTAGAAATTCAAATAGCGATGAGTTACAGCTTCGTCTACTTTACAAATTAATTTCAGAGTAATTTATCCACTTGAAAAGTTGGTTTTAAGGCAGTTTGATTTTAAGAAGAAAGTTTTATCTATTTATATTAGGTATTATTAAAATACAGAGATGTCTGAAATATCTCATTATAATCCAATTGGAGTTTTTGTCATAATATATTTAAAAGGAATTGAAGAGGTATTCAAATGAAATTGAAAAATACGTAGATTAAAGTGTTTTCTTCCTTTATTTTAGCATGGTAATTGGTATTGTGTCACACGGAGATGGGTGCGCGAAAAAAGGAAAACCAAGTTTATACGCAAATGTCTGGTATTTTCGCAATTGGATACGAATGAATGTGGAAAAATTTGTATATAATTATTGTAAAACGAAAACAACAAGCAAGTTACACGATGATTCATAAAAATGCAAAACAAAGATAACACAATTTTCAATATTACATACGTATGTTTTTATTTATTGTCTTTTAATACATGGACAACTAATAAAAATTGTAAAAAGTATGTGAATTAAATACCTATACTTTTAATTGCCCCTGTGGTCTAAGAGCCCGATTGAAGAAGAGCCGGACTGGTAGTTTTTGATACACAGAATATTATGCCTAGGTATGCTTGCCTACTCACTTCAGTGTATAACTACCTGGCAAGCAGATGTAAACAGGTAAGTCAAAATAGGTGGAAATAAAGCATACCTACTACCTAGGCATATTCTGTGTATCAAAAACTATCAGTCAAATAAATCTCATTTGGTTAACAAGTATGAAGGTGATGAAAAAAAATCGATAAAAGTTAATTTAATTAAAAATAGCCATGACCACTTTTCGATAGGCAAGCAATTATAGGCATATTTATTTATAAAAAATATTTAAGAGAGAGACGACACTGACAAAGCACAACTTATTCAGTAATCGTCCCAGACTTCAATATCCAAGTTTCCTAGTCTAGGAGCTAATTCAAATCAAATAAAAAGGCAATATGATATTTCGATCCATTAAGGTGTTGAATACTATTTATAATTCGTAACAAATAGATATATCCACATTCTACATTCTTCAGCACGCAGTTTCACACTTTGTAGAAACATGTATCTACGGATCAAGCGTCTGGGAATTCTACCGAGTCTATATGATAATAGTCACCGGAATTATGCATGGAGCAGTACTTGTTCAAAAAATACTTCGTGTTTAGTTTAATCCACCTGAAACAATACAAAATGTAGTTTTATTATAATTTCTGTTTTATTAGAATTACAAAATTATTTGAAATTTAGTTTCAGAGAGTCTCCGTGTTTGTATTTATTGATACGATTTAATGTAGAATCAGTAATTAGAAAGATGGATGAATAGAACTGTTAGTATTTGTTATATTAAATCAGGCGATTTCTGACGTATGGGTACTAAAAAGTAAAAACCAACACCCCGCATTGCGCCAACATGCAGTAGGTACCTACGTACGGTCTACGCCAAACATAAACAATGGCAAAAATTATCAAAGTTTACTTTAACAAAATCACATGACTTGAAAGATGTGACCTGTCTCATCTAATAGAATTATTATTACATAAATAGAAAGCAAGATGAGTTAATATTTACATTTTGGCTTCTCGAACTCAATATTTTAGATAAGGTACGTAGTACGTCATAGTTGATAATTTTACGTCCTGCTTTATCTGTATAAACATAGACCATTTGTGACAAAGTTTTAGTTCATGTATTACATTTACCTGTTAAAGATGAGACAAGTTTTAATAAGGAACATATAGCTGGATATCTATACATAGAATATTGTAAAGTTTTGATGTTCAAATAATTAAAAGTTTTATTTATTTGGAAAAAAATGCTATGAAAACATTTAATCAATGCCAGCAGGACTCCTTTACATTAACATACTTATTAAAGTAAGAAATATTTGTAAGGATAGCGGAATAAGGTCCCTTGCCACTTGTTCCACCGGCAGAGAGGATACCGACGAGGGATTTGTTGAAAATCGCACCTCCACCGTTGTCACTCAGGTTCCGTTGCTGAAAAATAGTACCTATTAGAAATATATTTTCATAAACGGTTACCTATCTTAATCTCGAATTTTAATATTCCGAATATCATAATCCAGAAAACGTTTGGACATTTTTTCATAACCCCGAATTTTAAAATTTCGAAGTTTTGTTTGCCATATAATCGCAACTCCGAATTTCATTTGCCCATTTCTTTATTTGTACGACGTTTTACAATCCAGACGAATGAGTTCCAGAAATACGAAATCTAAATGCACAAAATCCAGATGACCGTAATCCATATGCACGAAAGCCAGATTTTTAAAACACAAATTTTTGAAATACAGTTAATTGATATCCAGACAAACAATGTCCAGATTTTTGAAATTCAAATAAACGATATCCAGCAAAACGTAATCCTTCCAGGGGGACGCAGCACGAACCTAACCTAACCTTCTGAATAGATTTTAACACTTTAACCTTTCTGTAATGGGCAAGTAAAACAATAGCGAGTCGGTTCTGGCACTCGCCGGCCGCTGCCGCGGCACGCTCGCTTCGCTCGCTCGGCTCGTGCGTAGGGGGTCACAGTTCAAACCTAACCTAACCTACTGAGTCGAATTTGACACTTAAACCTTTCTGTCATGGGCAAGTAAAACAATAGCGAGTCGGTTCTGGCCCTCGCCGGCCGCTGCCGCGGCACGCAGCACGCTCGCTTCGCTCGCTCGGCTCGTGCATGGGGGGTCACAGTTCAAACCTAACCTAACCTACTGAGTCGAATTTGATACTTAAACCTTTCTGTAATAGGCAAGTAAAACAATAGCGAGTCAGTTCTAGCGTGCGGGGGTCGTAGTTCAAACCTAACCTACTGAGTCGACTTTGACACTAAAACCGGTCTGTAATATAATGGACAAGTAAAACAATAAATTTACTTACTGACAATGTTTATTTTCAGTCAATAGTAAAGGTATAATCACGATTGTATGGAAATCAAATAAAAGATTATGAAAATCTGGCAATAGTTTATCTGTTATACGATTATATGGGAACCAAATGAAAAGATTATGAAAATTTGGCAATAGTTTATTTGGAAAATGGTACGATGGGAAACAAAAAAAAGCATTTTGAGAATCTGGTATAAGGAGATCTGTATTATGAGAATACGGGAAACAAAAAAATACTTTTTAAAAATCTGGTTTTGGTGCATCTGGAAATTGATTCATCTGGGAAATTAAAAAAGGAATTTAAAAAATTTGTCATTCATTACATCTGTCTTTTAAAAGTTCTAACAACCGTTTTCGGGGTTTTAAGATTCGGGTTATAGAAATTCGAGTTTTTAATAGGTTACCTTCATAAACATACATTTAGTAAGGTACTCTACCTTTAAGTAGTAGTAGAAATATGACTATATTCTCATAAACGTGCGTGTTTAGATCGTCCACGGTCCAACCCATCAAGTGAGTGTCGTTAATTTAGTAATATAATAAGATGAATCGAATCGGTGGTAAATGTTAAAAATGTTATGACGATTCATAACGGCTTTTAAAAGAAGTCTAATTGAATAAATAAATGTTTGAGTTTGAATTTAATCCATACTCTTGGATAGAGACGGGCAGGCTAATCTGGTGCTTTCAATAACATCTAACTCATAACCTAAATACTATCATACAAAATATACCTAATAATAAGTGACTTGATTTCCTTCCGACCTACTTACCGGATTATATCTCACACAAAAGTTTGAGGGCGTTATCAGATGTCCGTACTGTTTCTGACATTCCAATTTCTCCATGACTGCCATCACGGAACAGAGCGGCATATTTTGGTACTTAACTGCCTTCTCCTATATGTGCAATATAAATATGAGTATTCGACAACATTTAGATATGTGAAATAGCATTAGGGTTGGGAATAGTTACTATTTTATTAAAAACGATTTTAAAACTAACGAGCGTTTTGGTCTAATGTTTAACGAGTAAAAGCACAAACGCAAGCATGGCGAAGCTTTTTTCTATTGCCAAAGTTCAAACTATTAAAAAAAAGATACCGCAACCACATACGTGACATACCTATAACATAAACAACAAAATTTTATAGGTTAGCACATTCGCTTTGAGCTGTGCGCATTTCGCTGAACATAGCGCCGAGCATTCGAATTCGAACGTTGCATTTCGAACCAGGAAATGTATTTGGTGTTTGAGCTTTTGCCTTGTAGGTATTATGTACCAGTATTTAAAATGTAAAATTGCATGGAAATGCTCGAGAAAATGCTCAAGTATAAGTAAAGGAAAATATAAAAGATAAAAATTGAGTTTCGTGTTCAGAGTATGGCCACAGAATACATAATTAAAAAGTAGCTAAACGCTACAGAACGGACACTCTCCGCCTCCCGCCAAAATTAAACATTTACCTCACCCCGCGCGATCGTGATTAAAATGGGCCACATTTTTCTGCAAGGACGATACGCAACGAAGATTGACAACATTAATCAAATTGACTTAAAATAATTTTATTATTTTGGATTTGTGATTATCGTTTTTCGTAGAAAATGGTTAGATATTGTGCTGTTTACGGATGTATTTCATCAGACAAACGCGAAGTTTTTTTTTACGCTAGTCACAAATGTGCCAACCATAAAGCGCACACATTTGCAGTCTCTACAGTGTGACTGTCAAAACGCTAATTTTGTATGGAGTGTCCGGGGTGTGGTATGGCTACATTTTATTTGAGACCCAACGAGCACTTAACCTAACCCTGAAAGGTAAAATGGTTCCCTTGTTATTTCGCCATGTCGGTACTTATGTGTGACAATAGGCGCTGTAGATACTGAAGTTGAATTATTTATAGTCCCCTTAGCTAGCCAAACATACCGATATCGTAGTATATTATTATTAGTCTGTGCCGATATCTCTGAATTTGGCAAGCAATATTGTTATTTTTATTGCAGCGCCATCTAGTACTACTACAGTGTTCTACTGTACAAAGAACTCGTAGAAATTTATTGGCTTTGAATACTGAAAACTTTTAGAACATAGTAAGTTTCGCTATTTATAAAAGATGACGTTGTAATATAAAATGCTAAGAGATTGAAACTTCGCTTGGATCTAATAAAGATCGCAAAACGTACTGGGCCTCCCCATCCATAAACGTTTAGAAGTGTATTGACATGAAATGCGACATCAGCTTCGATTAACATGGCTTTCTGTACACCGCCACCGTCTTCAAAATTGACATGATCCTGTAATGATTGTGAAATTATTTTGCAAGTACATTATTTTATCTATGTAAGTATGTATCAATACAATCCCGGTAATAAGGTGATTTTATTTCAAATAATAATCCTGTTCCAAGTACAAACATATACATTTTTTCCTATGTTATTCGTATTGTAGAGTTGTGCTACGTATACAATTTTTTTATCATATGATAACTAAATACTTATTAATTATTTTTATTAATCTTATTATTTTTCACTGAATTCTTTTAAATGTTTTTTTATAAAGTATCGTGAAAGAGCTGTTAGTGCACAGGTGCTATACATAGTTGGCAACCTTTGTACATTGAGCTCAAGAAATAAGATCAACTTTTTAGTATAAATTTTAGGAGCTTAGAGGTGGCATCTCTGAAATTATAACAAATGGCATAAAATAGTGCCTACGTTATGCTTACTGTTATTCGTTTATATTTTAGTAGGATATTATTTTGTTACTACGGTTTTAAATTTTCTGATACGATTATTCTACCTAATTGGATATAGGTACAAGATAACATTAGTGGCAACATGATGAATAAACATTTGTAACAAATTAAAGATTTTACAAGTCTCTAGTACTATTTATTATTTCACTTAATTTTTCATCATTAAATTTCAGGGAGGTTAATGGCCCAATTACTTACCTTCAAAACCAACATTGCAATGTCATTATCGATTTTGTTCAAGTGTCTAAAATATTCGTGCGTTTTCATTTCGATAACTGTTATAACTTGTCTGAAAAAATCATATTAATATAAAATATATAGGATACTACAATATAAAAATGTATAAGATAAAATATGTCGGAAAAACCTCAGTTTATTACTTATTTTTCCTTTCACCATGCCAGGATCAAGATCGGGCACGAAGGAATTAATAACATACGTGAAACTTTCATCGTACTTACAGGGATAAGGAAAAACTTGGGCAAATAGAATCGTGACCATATTTTGTATAAATCAACGTCTCCCTCACCTTCCTCTCGCACAATTTAATCTCATGTCAGATATTTTTTGTGGGGACACAAAGATAAATCGTTATTTATATCTTTTTGACCGTGATTAAATATTGCAAAATATTATGGTATGATAATGATAACTTCACTAAATATTGGCGGCTATGTTTAGAAACCTCCTTCTCAGAAATAATTAAAACAAAAAAAATTTTAACCGATTACGTACATTATAGTTTATACGAGAATAAATCAGGAAGAAAAATATAATTACAGAATATAACAAAATTCTCACGAGAAATTATAATAACAATAAAATCTAAAAACTAAACATGAACTCAATAATTCACAGAACAACTTATTTGAGACAGGAGTCATTAGTTTCGCAAACTTATATTAGGCTGTATTTATATATCTACATTCTAATCGAGTTTGAGACATCTTTATTGTCATCGGAAATTAAGGCCGTCCCTCTAAATGCCTTACCCATTAGCTGTTATCGATTCAGCGCCTACTTTCACAGTAATCGTCTCGCCTTTGTATCTTGCGAAGCAGCTAGCAGCCGTAACAACAATCCTGCTGCCCGTCAAACTTCCAGAACAATACCATGTACTATAAACTATTAAAACGTGATGCGGTATTTCTGTTATATTTGCGAGCAGATCACGTTCCGAGGTAGAGGAATATGGAATAAGTCCCGTCGCTGGCAAGTAACGATACGACGACGCTTCAGGCAGTATGAATAAGATATACGCAAACCTGAAAATAAAGTTAGTGTTGAATAAAAACTACATTTTATATTTTGTATTCTATTGTATAGATATTCCGGCACTTGTTATTGTGGTGAAATTTATTCGTCAGAATGATTTTCATAATATTCTATTTCTTTACTTATTTTAAAAATAAAATAAATTTTTGGCATAATACTTAAAAGCATATTGCTTAAAAGATAAAACAAAATATCATTTTTTGCAAACAAAATATCATTTTATATTTGCTTCTATATTTTTGGAATACGTATCTAATTAGGTATTAATTAATTATTTTTGCTGAATCGCTTGTAAGATCCCACTGTTTCTGTTTGATGTAGATTAATTAAAGAATTCAGTGCCTGGGATTTATATTTGTTCCTTTTCTTTGATAAAAAGATAACATTGAGCCGCACCTATTCGATAAAATTTCAGATGAGCAAATCAAAAATAAATAACACATTTTTAATGAGGTAGCAAATACAAAAAAAAAAATATATATTATTAGTTAAGACAAATAATTTATACTAATATTATAAAGCTGAAGAGTTTGTTTGTTTGCTTGAACGCGCTAATCTCAGTTTTCTCTCGATTTGTAAAATTATTTCGGTGTTAGATAGACCATTTATCGATGAAGGCTGGCTATATCAACACGCTGACCAACAGCGGAGCGGAGCACTGCGGGTAAAACTAGTGTAAAATAAAAGTAAAACCATATTATATTATGAAGACGATTGTATAAGTTTTCATCCGATTCCGATATATCATAAACTTGGGGTTCGAAACCGCTGAAGATTACATGACAGTTGGGTAAATGGAGTATGAAAGTTAGTATCGGAATTTGGTTATTTTCCAAGTAAATTTCGAAACTACATTTCGATTTACAGTTTCCATCAGTTATATTTTTAACGCAATTTTAACTCAAACCAAGAATGGTTTGAGTTTCTGGGAATCGTTTTAAGTTACGCAACGGCTAACGATGTTTTTTTGTAAGTGAAAGTATAAAAACATGCATTTTTAACATCATAATATTTGTCATATGCAAGTTATACGGTGCATACAATAAAACATCAATATTTTTTTCTCTTCGTTCCTCACCTACCTCCAAAAAATATAGACCGTTTTTGATGAAACTTCACATTAAAAGTAAGAAAATCGAATTTGAGCAGGCAACGACGCGCGTCTCCTGATGTATAAATAAAGTTTCAGCATGTTTAATCATTGAGTTATTTCTTAGAAAAAATGTGTATTGCTAAACCGATAATATGATATTACAAAATAATACGAATCCTCTCCGTACCCTAAAGTAAATTTCGAGGCTTAGACAGTAATCCCTTATGAGTTTTTGTCCGGAACGTAACAGATTTTGTTCAGAGCGGCTTCTCTTTTACTTCCTCGCCATTCCAAGTGGAACTAATCTAGTGTGCCTATTATGTACGGCGAATGAACACAGCTAGTGTTCACATTAAATCAATATTAATTTAAAAATAAACTATTCCCCCTTTAATACAAATGCTCTTCAGGTTAGTTTATCAAGCGAGTAATATGGGAGTGACATATAATTAAAGATAAAAGGTTTAACAATATAGTTCACGTCGTCTATGTTGTTATGTCAGAGTGTTTATATTAATATTTTTAGTATAAAATTTCATATATGAAATATATTATATTTTAATAAATCAGATAGTTTTGAGTTCTTAATCAGACTCTTTCTAAATATTCAGTCTATACCCATTTAAGTACGCCTTTCCATTATCAAGCAACTTATATTGTGATCTCATTTTGATATCTGTTTGAAATCTGAATAGCTTAGCTATGCGAACGTAATACCCGTATTATAAGCTTCGTATCGCAATCATGTTGTTTACTTACATAGTCATCTTCAAAGTATGAATTTTAATGGTATTGATTCGTTTCAGTTCGCCGCATAATAGCAAATATTTTCAAGAGTCGCTTGTTAGCAGCGAGATCTCGTCTCGAGACTTGATTTAAGTATGGAAGCGATAAACAAAGAGCTCTATAAAATTCTCAATCATACTTTGTAAGCTGTATAGCTGATATGGGGTTTATGCGTTCTGTTCATTGCGTAATATTTTTACTCCATGCCAGTAAATTGAGTGGTTCTTAAGGCGTTGGGAATAAGAAACAGTTTCGATTGCGGCGCTTCGGATGAAACATGTTAGTCACGCGTTATTATGAGTTGAAGAATTCAAGGGTACCCTGCACAGTTTGGAGGAACGTGTCTAAAACTATGTGCGTCTTTGTGCCATAATATTCTCATCACGTCCGCGGAAGGAAGTCGGACGGATTTACTTTTTTGTTTTATAATACTAGAAAAGTGTATAAGTCAACAGTGTACTGCGAAGCTCTTGTCCGTTTATTAAATTACAGTGTGCTCATATTTTATTTACTGAAACTTACGGGAGTTTTAATAATTTTCATTTGAAAAGTAATATTTAACAAAGAACATTTTTCTTTGCTCTAATAATGTAAAGAAATATCTGCCAATCTTCAATTTGATTCTGAATTAAAATTTTTCAATCCATTTTTACCTCTATTTAAATTCGATAGGTAATAAATAAAGTAAGGTAATAAAGTGCAAATAAAGTTGAATTCAAATTCAATTTATCGGTAAATATTTTACCCATTTATATTAATTAAATAAATACAATTCGCTACTGCAAAATGGTAATAGTTTCCAAACATTCACGTTATTGAAAGGATAAAAGAATCATGCAATAAAGTTAATTGGCTCGGTTATTTATCGTGATTGCCCCAACACTTCTGTTCATTCAAGATAAAGGTCAGTCACATCGATCAAGGATCCAGTTAGCCTTAATGATTGCAGACAAATTACCCCAAGCTTTTACTAATCGCGTTGTGGTAATAACGGGCAATTATCGAAATTACAGCATCCAGAGAAACGTCTTTACAAACGCTTTGATTTTAATCTGAATTTTAACGTTATCAAAATTGTTTCATCAAGTTATTTTGGTTGCTCAAAAAACGGGATTGGATTAATTAAAAAAGTTTTGCACGAGGGACCAGAATATTTGATTAGGTCAGGATTATAACAATTTTCCTTTGTATTAATTAATATGAAGGTTTTACTTTATAATATATGTGTACGCATTTTTAATATTTACTCGTATGTTATACACTTTTTTTTTAAATCTTTAATTACTTTGTTTATTATAAAATATGATACTAATCAAATAATTATTTTAATTGTATTAATTATTTTAATTGTATTAATTACTAGCTTTCCGCCCGCGCCTTCGCCCGCGTTTTCAAAGAAAAACCCGTTCCCGTAGGATTTCCGGGATAAAACCTATCCTATGTCCTTTCTCGGGTATCAAAATATCTCTATACCAAATTTCATGCAAATTGGTTCAGTAGTTAAGGCGTGATTGAGTAACAGACAGACAGACAGACAGAGTTACTTTCGCATTTATAATATTATTAGTATATTAGTATATTAGTATTAGTATGGATTTAATTGCTAAACAGTAAATATTGTGGAACTAAATATTATGTTATGAAATGTAAATTGTTTTAAATATTTTAATTTATTAAATTTTTTTAAATATTATGATTTATAAATTTTCTTCTTGTGTCAACTTTAAGTAAAATTTTCTTTGTAACTAATTACTATTTTAATGTATTTTATTGAACTATTCTAATGTATTGTATCGGGAAGGCACAGACTCCTGAAACACAGCGAAAGCTATATTGGGAGTCTGGGGTCTATATTTTGATGTAAGGAACCTTGTTCAATAAATGATTTTTATTTTATTTTATTTTTATGTTTAAATTAAACTATATTAAACGTATTTGATAAAAAAAACAGCGTAATAAAATGTAAATATAGTAAGTAAGCCATCAGTCGTATAAAATAATTTGAAGAAATGTAAAATTTATTTTTTTCTTGGATGATATTATTGTTCTATTTGAAACACTGGTTGCAACTGCGTTTGTTGTTATACGTCTTTGAGTTATATACAGTTATCTTGTTAGTTTTATCAGCCCAACTGGTAGAGAAAAATAAAGGTTTCAGTCTAGCAGATCTGAGGTCAATGAAAGCTTAATGGACTTGCATGAAATGCATGAAACAACTTAAAAATCTTTTCTATTAAGATAATTACAGCATTTTAAACTATTTACAAACAACATGTACCACTTCGATGTTCATAGACATCTGTTTTATTTTGCATATGGAATACGAATAATAATATTATCTTGTACAAGCACTTTTATATAAAACCTCAGTTGTATAAATTGCATCTATGCATTGAAAAGGTTGAGTTTTTCTCCGCAGGATCATTACTCCTCTGCGCTCTTCCAGCTATTTGGTTCGTATCTCGAGTGTTTCAAACAAAAGTTTTTAAACAAAAGCTGCTGAAGTTTTTGCAGTAATTTGAAATGAATGCGGGGCTTTTGGTTCTGCCGCTTTTATATCCTGCCTGTTTTATCTTTGTTTATTAGTATTAATACATACTATTAAAAATTAATGGTATCATCATTGGCAGAAAAATGTTCTTTACATATATTTAGATCATTATACTAGTGCAAACTATTTATTGATTTAAATTTATTTGCCATATATATGTTAGGAAAACTTTTGTTTATTTGATGATTTGGTTCATTCTAATAAATAATAAGAATCAAGTTTAAATATGTTATGACATCATAAAATAAATACTATAACTTACGAGAGGCGAAGGAATAAGATGTTTCCACGAAAGTGTTTTCCTTTCATTGAACGATGAAAAGCAAACTAAACAATACGAATTGACTTTCTAGCGCTTTCTTATTTAAAGACCGCGTTGAGTCATTGGTTGCTTTTTTAAGTTCATTTATTATATGATATTGTCCAGTAATAGTTCCAATAAAGTTATAGAATGAACAAAATGGACATTTAAACATAAATATACCTACGATAAAAATACATAAAGCTTAATCTGCTTCTATTGTCAATATTGCCCTAAAAGTATTATTTTCCTTGGTACAGAGATTACGAACTTAGTCTTAATCCCTTAATTTATAATTTTTAAACAAATAGAAATTGTTGGATAGAACGATATTGAAGTCTATTCATTTGTATTTGCACAAGATAATTGGGTTATAATTCTATAGAGCTTTGTTGATATATGTATTTCATATAGCTTGATAAAACATGTTGCAGTCTTCATACTTATTACTAAAACAAATTACTCTGAAATGATAGTTTCAGTGTGGTTTCAGTTTGAAATAAGTTTTAGAAGCAGCATTTTGAAAAATGTTTTTTTATATTCTTCCTACCTACTTAAAATACAACATATGAAGAGTATATATATGTTATTACAATTACAATAATTCTTCGACGCAGCTGTGAGATGTGCATAAAAAAGGTTTTCTTTGAAGTAGCCCATCGTCGTCTGTGTTGTCAAATATTTTGTTTACATAATGTGGGCGAGCTACGCGGCGACACGCGAGGTCTCGTAGCTTGCGGCAGTCACGCGAAGGCCTTCGACTGTAGCAGACCGCTACGTCAACCGCCTACGAGGACTACGCGGCTACGTGATGTGGACTTCGTGCCTCTTTTTGGCACTGTTCGTAACAGTTCAAGGACGTGCGGTAAGAATGACTTTACTATTTTTTTGCTTTCTTCAAATATATTTTGTAATAATAAACAGCGTTTAAACTATTCTATTTTATTCTTATAACTAAAATTATAATTAATATATAAAATTCCTCGGAAGGACTAACTTATTTGGGTGACACCATAATAAAAAATTGTTACATAACTAAATATTTATTTTGAAAGATTAAATTTTCTAATAAAGTTATATTATGTTGTAGTGTTAATATACATTTAGCATTATTGGAATTAAAGCAAGAAAAAAGTATGTATTCAAATAAATCTGTGCCTAACTGTTATTAAAAAAACAACATTTAAGATATTTTGAACATAAATTTTAAAATTAACATTTAAGGAACCTTATACTTATAATTATTATTTTTATATTATACACGTTTTAAGTCGGGGAATTATTGTGTTAAATAAAGTACCTAATAATATAATAATAATAAATAAATAAATAATAATAAATAATGTAATAAAAATATATAATAAATAATTAAATAAAACAAAGATTTCCACGTGTCCTTGTTTGATCCTGAAAAAAATCAATGATTCTAAAAATATACATCTATAAATAGGAATATGAAAAAAATTCCTTTTGAAAAGGAATATGTGAGAACAAAAATAAAATTAAGTTAAGGACAAACAAGATTTATAATAAAGACGTAAATCAGATGCGGGTACGGTACCTCTCTTCATACGGGTTACGAATCAGAAATAAAACTATGAAACTTATTATGATAATATGAATATTGAGATTTCATCAGTCCTTACATCATTATAAGCTTTTTGATTTAATTTGAGTTGATTTATGGACGTGTCGCTTCTTTTAAGGACACTTAGAAACCATTCTTTTAAGAGTGTCTATAAAAGAATTTTTATAAAGAACGTAACGTAACGGCACCAGTCTTGTACAGATTAAGGAAAAAATTGAAGTTTTTTGCGAATTTCTCGTAGGTTTTTTAACTTTATTGGATATTGTTTAGTTATACCTTTAGTTCAATGTTAGTTTAACGTAACCAATGTTAGAAAAAAGATTAAAGTGCATAAATAATGAAGTTATTTATAAATTAAAAAACCACTTTTTTGCACCAGTGATGGACAGTGAAAATCTAATGATGGACACCCAGTTTTGGACAACATCCAGTTATGAACACCCATTTATGGACTGTACCTAATGTTGTTTCTCCAGTTATTTACACTTGGAGAAGACTTATAGTTATCAATAGAATCTTGAAAATGATGATTGGAATATAATAAATCGGGGATGTATTTATAAAAAATAGTACTTATTAATTATTTTGCATACTTATAATATTTAAAACAGTCTTAATTTCCATTTTCTAGGCAAAAATTGGACAAATGCATCGATAAATACGAGTCCGTTAAGAAACACCAATATGGGTTTTTTTTCTCAATAAGTCAGGGATGAAAAATATAACTAAAAAAAGTACTGCCATTCCATCCATTTTGGGACTTCTTCTTCTTCGTCATATCACTCTCGTCAGAGCGAACGTGGTCAACATGAGGTTTGGGGGGTAGATGTTACCCGCTTCACGATGTTCCGCCATATCTCTCTGTTTCCTGGCATTCCGTTACACTCGTGAAGTGAATCGCCAATCTGAATACAGCCTTAATCTGATTGGTCCATCGATATAGATTCCAAATTGTATCACGAGGCAAAACGCTTTTTTTAAACTGTTGTCAAGATGGTGTGGATGAAATTTAAGCGTGTGTGCTATATGGTGGTGGAATTTAGCAGCAGACAGCGATCCAAACAGTTCATCAGAGAACTCTCTATGATAGATGCGTTACAATACGCATAAGTATGCGACTTCTCTACGCAGTGATGAACGAGTCGCACAGCACATAATGACCCATTGTTCTAAAATATATTCTTCATGTTTAGATAGATATTATATTGTTGGACCCATTAGTGTAATTTTCACAAAAAACATCAATGTCCATTATAGGAACCAAAGCAAATCCAGTCATGGACAATTGTTGTACAATATTGGAACCCTTTGTTTGAAATAGTCGTGATAGGTATATTATTAATCAGAATGAAAAGACAATACAGAAAAGCGCATGTAATTAATACCTTTAAAAAAAGTTTATTTTCGACATATGTCCATAAATGGATATATCCATAGAATTAAATCCAGTTATGGACACTGAAGAATTTTATTTAAACAACATAACCTATCATGATACTAAATCGTGTAATATTTCGTACAATTAACTACTATAAATAAAAGTAATATCAAATTTTGCTAACATTTATACAAAAATTCTTATAACCAAAATTGTGTCCTCACTTCCTTAAGGATTTCCTTAGTAAAAACGGATTTCTTCGAAACGAGTCGCAGCAACTAAACATAACGTTCTGCCATCTTCAAACATTTTGGCCGAATAACATGAAATGTCGTATTTTGATAGCTTATGAACCAAACTTTTATTTTAAGTATTGCCAAATTATGTAACGTTAATTTTGGTCTTAATATTTAAATTTAATATTTATTTTGTCCATTACTGGATGCTTGTCCACCACTGGTGCCGTTACCTTACCCTCTCATTAACATTATTAGACATTAGACAAATTGGACAATAAAGAAATAAGGAATAGAGAAGTGAAAGAGGTGAAAATTAAAACAGTTCATCCAAAATATGATTAGTAAATTATTCGTTCAAAAATAATATATTATCTTATGCCGCCAATAATCTTATACAGTTTTCTTAGCGATATCTGCATGCGCTCAATTGTTTTAATCCAATTAAATATTCTCTTGTACTTATTATTAATAACTAATTAGCAAGGCCGACATGATAAACCAATGTCTCTTAGACCACATTATATGAGATACCTTGAAGAGGCTTAAGCGTCCTCCATACATGATACAGCGTCTCAAAAGGAATTGAGTCAATGAATATGTAGCACTTAAAACTGAATCGCTCTTCAGAATTTCATGAAAACGCCATTTATAGATAATTATTATGCGCAAAGTTTAACATGTAGAAGTTGTAAGCATTGAAATGTATGAAATGAGTTGACTGTAGACTAGATAACGCGTTTTGAGATAGCTATTTTGTTCTATAAGAATATCCGAGAAATGTATCCGCGATTTCTTCAAATCCAAAGCTTTTAAATTGTCAGGAGAACGGGTGGAAAATCAATACAGCAAAAAGGCTAATAAGTTGTTTTAATCTTAATCCTAGTTCTTTAAATGAAATATATCTACATTATTTATATAAAGCGCAGAAATAATCTCTGATAACACACGGGGTTAAACGATATTATTTTTATAAGATTCTATGAATATTAATTTCGATCCGAACACATTTTCAATCAAATTTAAAATGACTTATGCCAAGTCGATCGTTAAAAGTGCTGCTATCAGTTTATATTGAATCCATTTTCAATTTACCGGAATGGCTAAATCAGAAATCTAAAGCTCAATAACAAACATCACATTGTTACTAGATTATATGTCAATTTAATTATTAATTTTAAAACACAAGCACACAATAATTGGATTTACTATACATATGTATTTAGTATTATTATTTTTAATAGTAGCTGTAAGGTTAACCTACCTTTTATAAATTAAAATGAAATAAGCTCAAGCATAATAACCTATATAACAACTTACTCCTTGTTTAATGCTTAATTCAAAACACAAACAATAGTATCTTCAAATTTGATCGCCATAGAATCGATTGTTGAGTTTGCTTTATGGGATTCTGGAAAATTGAAGTACAAACAGCGTCTCGCGCTCCGATATCGTCAAACGGAAATCCTGTTTTATAGCGGAGCCGAGATGAAATCATAAAACAAAAACTGATGAAATGACATTGCTCCATTTATCACATTTTCTGTCTTACGCCCAAATTACTTATTTCATTTCGAATTGGATAGGAAAGCGTAAAGACAAATTGCTAAATTAAATTCGTTATTTGAGTAGGTACTTCTTTAAAACTTCATTTAGTACTTGAAGGACTAAATGTTGTTTAATATAAATTAAGAATTACGCTCTACATATTAAAGATTAGAGTATATTGTATTTTTAGTATTTAAACTGTCAGCATATTTTTCGGGTCGCAGAAATTTAAGCTCAAAATTACATGTTTATAACGCGTCCTACATATTTTGCAGACTTATCAATATTCAGGCCTCATACAAGTTGGTTTTGGCCTAAGATATTTTGTTCAAACTCCATTATAATATTATATCTTATTCAAATACAACTTATATTTTAAAAAGAAAAGATTAGTTCAAGTCTTATGACGGATATAATGTGATTGTAATTCTAGACCAAGAGAATAAACTAATTAACTACATTAAAAATATTTATATAATAGTCTTATAAGTAATAATTTCTAGAAATATTCTGTATATACAGAGAAATTTAATTCATTATGAGTATAAAATTAAATTACCTGGTCTTTGTTTTCAAATGCTTGTTTCTTTCCAGTCTCATCGATACATCAAAATTAATCCATTTCCGTTCAAGCTGCTAACATACATTCAGAAATGTTCTTGTATTTATAATATTAATATGGATTGCAACATGAGCCCACGCGATAACGCTACGTGTAATCTGCATAGGGTTTGAATTATGCATCGTTTTGAATGATAATGGCTTCTAAAATTACAATGACTATATAGTAGCGACTTGCTCAAATGCCGCATGCGTACAATTAAAGTT
Organism: Colias eurytheme; assembly: GCF_061535395.1. Lineage (NCBI taxonomy): Eukaryota > Metazoa > Arthropoda > Insecta > Lepidoptera > Pieridae > Colias > Colias eurytheme. The sequence continues at coordinate 4,098,172 of NC_142981.1, read as the reverse complement.
ATGGGGGTGTAAATGGAGCACGATAAACTATAATTGGGTAATTTAGACTTAACCGACTGTTGCGGATTATTTGCTTATCTTGTATCTAGCTTCTGATAGCAAGTTTTGTTCTATATTTCACATTTATTGAATTATTCCTATTATATAATACTAGCGGTCCGCCCCGGCTTCGCCCGTGGTACATATGAAAAATAGATGTTGGCCGATTCTCAGACTTACCCGATATGCACAGAAAATTTCATGAGAATCGGTCCACCCGTTTCGGAGGAGTATGCAGACTAACATTGTGACACGAGAATTTTATATATAAGAAGATTATGAGGGCTCTAAAAGATATTCGAACACATAGATGGAGGTATATTTATTATGTTATTATCACTATATTTTATAAAACAAGGTGGAGGACCTTCGCGCGGTTAGTGTATCCAGTATCTCTCAGCAGTCTTTTCGCAAATCTAAAACTACTGCACTAATTTTCATTGTTTTCACAAATGAATAGCATGAAATTTTTGGTACAATATGTAAAGTTTTGGATCACTAGGACGAATCCGTGGGCGGAAAGCTAATTTAAGTGTATAAAAGCTCAAAATCTATTAAGCTTAAAGGAGCGTTAAAAAGCCTCTATATAGTAAAAGCATTAAGATTTCTCTCTAATACCACACTTTTACTAAACCAATATGGCTTTGAAATAAAAGTAATCTTTAGTAAATGTTCCATCCAGTTTTCCTCAGAAGGCGTAATTCCAATTCTCTTCAAGGTGCAAATACTACAAACAAGGTTTCTTAGAAATCGACTGTGTATTTCTAAATCTATTTTATGTATTTTTTAAACACGTGTTGTTTGTTTTTAAAACACTGTGTGAAAAAAAATATGGTTTTTATAATCTGTCTGTGAATTAAAGGCGTTTTGATGGTATTTTTTCGTCAAGGAAGGATATATAGATTTTCTATTGTTTGGAGAAATAAATCATGAGAGATTATAATAGTTAATGGGAATTTCTTTGGTTAATAGATATCTATATACGGCGGTAAAGTGCACGCGAGTCAAGTTGAAATTGAAAGCGTCATGTCATGCAACAAATAATATAGTTATTTTTTAATTATGCCCAAATGTTAAACGTCCCATACCATATTTCACTCACTAAATAATACCACCAAATAATAGCATCCGACGCCCTATTTCCCTTTACTTTCATCCGTTTCTTTTGCCTTCTGCCCTTAAATTAGCTTCGTCACATGCATTCTGTATTCAATTCTTAAGAAAATATACACATAAGTATAAGTTAGACGTAATAGTAAGGTAAAACGTTAAAAAATAAAATTCCTCCGTCATGAAAGAAATGCATTTATGCAATTACCTAAATCGAATAGCATAATGTTCCAACAAGATGTTTTAGCGAAAACATTTTCATTTAAGTATTAATCCAACACAGTTTACATGTGGCTGATGCTGTGAATTTTACATGAGTTTCTGTGTCGGTGTATCTTTTAAAGAAAATTTTTTACCTTATACCTGCGAAATATTTTAAATTGAAATTTTTATTTTAGAGTCATACATTATGATATTGCAAAAAAATGTGAGGCTAGATGTATGTTAGTTACTCTTACACAGAAAAACCACTGAATGAATTTTGATAGTACTAGGCAGTGATGTAGCTCAGAATTATACATGAACTATATAAATACCTGAAAATTTTTCCCACGGGTTCGTCCGCGAGTGAAACCGTGCGGAACATTTAGTGTGGTATAATTCTAATGTAATCACGTGTGAATCAGTTGAATATAAAAAGGGAACAATTTACTCAGTCATCAGCGAAAGCGTAAAGACTTAATTGCTAAAGCAAGTGTGGATACAGTAATTGGATTAGCATATCAAAGCGATTCGAACTAAGCTCGTTAATTATATCTAATTGAGCTATTGGCGATCACTCTAGATCAGGCCTTTCATAGGTTTAAATTTAGTTAGATAAGTTAAGATAAATGTAATTTTGATTATATACTGTTACTAGCTGTTCCCTGCGGTTTTACCCACAGTGCTCCAGTACTGTTGGTCTTAGCGTGCAGATGATATATAGCCTATCCTTCCTCGATAAATGGGCTATCTAACACTAAAATAATTATTCAAATCGGACAAGTAGTTCCCGAGATTAGCGCGTTCAAACAAACAAACAAACTCTTCAGCTTTATAATATCAGTATAGATATAAGATTAGAGCGTATTATCACATGTATCATACCAGTGCTATCTATTTTATTGGTGAAGCTGTAGAGCTTGATATGACTGTAGGATCATCAGAGTTCCACTAACAATCGATATAGACTCAATGTAAATCCACGTAAATAATACACGCATCTAAACATAAAGAGATTTCAAATTTAGAAAAGCCGTATAACAAGTGTTTAATCGATCGTAAGGAATTCCGTAGTGAAATTCCGAATTACGTGAAAGCATGTTACCTTCTGGCATCATGGCATGTACGTGATTTAACGTTAATTAGCTACGTGTAATCTTTTCCCGTGTCGGCGCTAAGTTCAGTTATTTACAGGGTATTTTATGACATCGATGCTTTGATACAATGAACCCGTTACTGGATAGCTCTTATAAGAGCGTAGAGATTAAACTTCCAAAGAACAAAATCAAATAAATTTTGTATAGACTCTTCAGTGTATGTATAAGAAATCAAAATTGTTATTCGTGAAAATATAACCAACGCGATGAAAGTGTGCGTATTTCATAAGCATAGTGTGTACCCATTGATTGATTGATTGATAGATTCAATCAATTAAGCAATCAAACCATAGTCTAAATTATTATGAATGGATTTTATATTCAAAACATACGTAAAAACGTTTACTTTATTAATGACATTAATTTTACAATACTGTAAAAGTCATAAAAATAGTTCAGATAAGATAATATAGATAGATTTGATTTTGAAAAAAGTAATCAGTGAAATCAAGTTAGAGCTGCTCCCGCTCCAGTCTATAATGATCTAAACCACCGGACTGCATGGATAGTAGTATAGTACGCGGAGAATTTCTAGAACAGTTTGAACTTTTAAACTTGTACATTCCAGATGTAGTTCATTAGCACACAGCGCTGGCGCATTCCACTTCTAATTTTCCACTCCTTTGTGTCTACCGCTGACTTGCCGGAGTTGCAAGCAATTTTAGATACGGACAAATTTGAATGGACTTGGAAGTTGCCGCAATTGCAATGTTTCTATTAATTTGCGATTGGAATGTACTTTCCGGATCTAGTTCTGATGTTGGCAGAACAAAATTTAAAGTTAGTTTTTCGACTCGAGAAGTATTCACAAAGTTTAGCAAGAAATTTATTAAAGTTTTTGAGTTGTTTATCGTTACTGGATTTATTTTATGTTTTTCTTTATTGACATTCTACTATTCAATCTAACAATATACATGCAATACAATATAGAGCAGGCTCCAAGGAGATGTTCGTTTGCAAAAATAGCGGACCTAAATCTGACTTCTGATATATATTGTATAGATCCCAGACATCCTATAGACAGATGTTGCCAACCAGTTTTGTGGTCCCCCTCCCCCCACCCCGGTAATTAAATATGGTATACAAAGAAAAAAATAAAAATTTCCAAAACATGCCGTGTGGGGTATCAAATGAAAGAGCTTATAGAGTAGATCACGAATATATAGCATACTATAACATTTCTTACACTTTTTTAAATTATTATTTTAAATAATTAACAATAGTCCATTGTTTACGATTCAATAGTTCGTAATATAATATAAGTGAGCTATATGTATGTGGTGGATTTGATGACCCCACAAAATGTTTTAAATTGCAAGGCGCAACTTTCACTGAAGTTACCGATTTGAAATCTTATCACACAGAGGCTGATTCAAGAATGTTCTGCCATATTTTTCATTTTGTCAAACACAACGACAGTGCAGAGATAATTATTCTAAGCCCTGACAGCGATATTTTTGTATTAGGCCTTTATTTCTGGCATAAACTTGAAAATATACTCGCCATCTTTGAATGCCCCCCCCCCATGCAACTATTTCACTGTACGAACTATTGAATCGTAAGCAATGGACTATTGTTAATTATTTAAAATAATAATTTAAAAAATATATTCATGAGTTTTCAATCTATAGTGGTTTAAAGTTAACTCAAAAATGGAGCATTTTCGTAAATTTCGGGGTGGGGAGAGGGGGACCACAAAACTGGTTGGCAACATCTGTCTATAGGATGTCTGGGATCTATACAATATATATCAGAAGTCAGATTTAGGTCCGCTATTTTTGCAAACGAAACTCCACTGAGAGTCCGGTCTAATATTCAATACGAAGTACATTACGAGATACGATGACAGCAAGTTATTAAATATTTATTTTCTACAGGTGAACATCAGCAACACATGGGTGCTGCCTGAGGAAGGCTTCCCCGTCTTCTACCGCTACTTCAGGGACCGAATCTCCTGGTACGAGGCTGATGCTGTCTGCCAGTTCCATCATGCTAATCTGGTTACAGGTACGTTTCACGTCGATCATTATTTTATTTTATTGATATCCAAACAACTTATACATAATTGTAGTATCAGGATCATAGATTTTTAACTATTTTTGGGGACAAAAACTCATTAGTTTTTCATTAAAATTATTAATAAAGAACCATAAGCGAAGTAAGCAATAAAATAAGAATAAAATTTATATCATAGTAAATAAAGGAGATTGGAGTTGGAAGTTATTATCAAAATGGCAACGGAAAAATATAATTTATTATTTGCATCAGAAGAATTCGGTAGGAAAAACAAATTGAAAATTGGTTTCATTCAGTATGAAAAAAATAATTAAATGGTACGTGAGTTTAACCGTGATAACAACCCAAAATACCATAAGAAGATGCTATACCAGGAACCATTTAGTAATCTGTGCCTGTACGCTTACAGCTTAACGTTACAAGTCATCGTCCACAATTAATCACTTACCCACTCAGGTTTATTTATGACTAGATTTTTCGCCCACGGCTTCGCCCGCGCTTTCAAAGGAAAACCCGCATAGTTCCCGTTCCCCGGGGATTTCCAGGATAAAACCTATCCTATGTGTTAATCCAAGTTACCCTCTATATGTGTGCTAAATTTCATTGTAATCGATTCAGTAGTATTTGCGTGAAAGAGTAACAAACACACACATACACATCCTCACAAACTTTCACATTTATAATATATAGTAGGATACACATTTGGGTTTACATATTGTTATAAAAAAATAAATACAGATGAAAAATGCTCTACACCAGAACGCAAAAACTCAGAAGAGGAATAGAAAATCGTGATTTTGGTGTCCCTTAATTTATTCACTCTAAAAAGTAAGTTTATTTCTATCACAAAAAAAGAAGAAACACAAAAATCTTTTTTGTATAAAATGATATCGAGTTTAAAAATGAAACGAGGGCTTTTGCAGGAAACAGAATTGTTTGCTGTAATGAGCACTTAAAAGCAATTGGGACCATTGTTTTAGAAAAAAATGGGTCAGAGTTTGTGAAAATAGAGCTTCATTTCATGCTGAGGGCTTAGCATTTAATTGGATGAATATTGTAATTTTTATGTCGGCAGTTCCAACTGCAAGTTTAATTTCGCTAAGATATAGGACTGTGTATAATGGAACTTTTTATTTCTTGAAATGTAGTTCGTGTGGTACCTAGGATGCCCAATTATATAGATAGATACTATTAAAATATGTTTTCTTGATTATATAATAATGAAATATAACATCTAAAAGTCTTTTTATCTCTAACTAATAATTCATGCAAGAAATCTTTCAAAGCCAAATAAGCATTATCATATTAACATAAGAGGATGCTGTATTCAATTACTCAACATCAAAAAGAAACAATATCAAAGACACTGTATAAAATTGAAGTACGTTTTTATTATATTATTAAATAAAAAGACGTATAAATATAAATTTCCGATAACTATCTAAACATTTTAAACATAATGCGAGACAACAAATCATACAAACATAATAATAGTAGAGCAATATATTATTATCTCGATTATTTATTTTGGTGGTTTAAAATTCTAACAAAAATCCAAAAAATAATACAAAACTGCACAATTTATGAATTTCTTTCAAAAAACAAAACGACTTATCTTCTAGAAACTCGTAACACAGTTATGGTAGGATTTTACTTACACGTATATATCTACATTTTAGTATTGGGAGCAGTCGTTAGGGGTAATCGAGGGCAGGCCAGTCCAGACCCCATTACCTTGATGTCACTCGACTCCACTCGAGATAGCAGCCAGAAATAAATGTACCGCTCGATACCATCTTTAATACTTACGTTGATGTTATATTCCAGTTTCGGTTTTACGATTTCTAGAGTATATTTTGGGTAATGGAAGTTGTGTGTGTCGTTACATAATATTGTATCATTATATAGATAAAAACATTATAAATTATCTATTTAGTGAATCTTATTAAGAAACAATAATGGTTCATTATGTATTTGTAATAGTTGCTAGAATATACTGATAACTGCTGATTGGAATCTTATAAATAAAGTTAGACTATAAGTACTTTTATAATATTGTGTTTAACGTTTAGGAACTTTTACGGCTTTATCAAGGTGGTTCTATGATAGGTAATTGATGTTTTTATGACGAGAAAAATCTGTTATTTATTAATATTTCATATACATTACATTAATATTAATACATTGTTACTTTATTCAACGTTTTGTTGATTTGTGCTCTCATTTCTCCGACTAGTTGATGTGGTGAAATTGCTAAACTCCAATCAGATTCACGTCGAACGACGGTCGCAAGCGTCGCTGTGTTGTACTGGCAGACAGACAGCGTTGAAATATTGCTACACTGGAATGACATTTAGATTTACGGATCAAATTTTAAACCTTGCCTGCTTAACATTGATCGACAAATGCTGCAAATAGTCCAAATGTATGAAAACCATAAAGTGTCAATTGATTTGTTAATGGCATGATTGAGAAGATCTTTTTCAATATTTTCTTAAATATTTCAGGACAGGACTTAATTTGTTTTAGATCTACTTGGATTTGCGAAATAGCACAATCTTAAAAGAACCATTTAAAACCATCATCTATCCACGACCAGTCATTGTAGGTATTTTTGTATAGAAAAGGGATAACTATTATGCTATCGCGAATAGTGTAGCTAACGAATACCATAAATATTAAATATTTAACTGCTGCATACAAAGTAAACCATTTACATACCAACACGTGTCAGTTTGAGCTCGGTAATTGGTGTTAAACTGAATAAATAACAGCTAACGTGCAAACTTTGTGCATTAGGCAAAGTGCAATTAGTACCACTGTACTTTAAATTCACCAACGTAGCCAATTACTTTATTCAAATAGACAAAACAACAGAGTCTTCTTAAAAATTTTGTTTCACGCTTTGATGAAACGTTGTTGTATATATCATTGTTTCTTATACGAAGAATATTATGTCAGGGAATTTTAACAAGAATAACAGATTTTTTTACTCAAGGTATATGAATATGAAAATAAAGCCTTGAATTCAAATAATATCAATCATGAATCTGGTTCTTGGAGAAAATTATACATATTTAATTGAAGTATTTAAGAGGTCATTACATAATACAAGTAGCAGTGACAGAAGGGATTTATAAAGAAACCACGCCGTCATAACAATGATAGAGGTCGGTCCTCAATAAAAAATGATATAGGTAAGATATTCAACCCTTCTTACCTTCGTACCTTCATCACTTTATCAATTTCATAAATTATAATAAACGCTTTTCGTTGCCCTTACGATAACAAAATCATATTTGATGTAAGTACCTATCCATTTAAATAAGAAACTCAATTTTTACATCCTGATAATAAATTTATGCTTTGGTTTCTTTCAAAGATGTTTTCATTTTAAAATCTTTTCTATATTGAAAAAAAACATAGTACAAAACTCACACAAATACAAAAGTATGTTTCAAAATATGGTTTAAAAGCCTTTAGTAGATACTAGGTAGGTATTTTGATCATAATTAAGATAGTATTTTTTTTAATCAGCGATAAATAACGTCATATTAATAACAAAGCAATTCTATAAATATTCTAGAATTACTAAATACATACCTACTTATTTTAAGCACTCAACTTCCATTTATTAAAACAATGAATATTTCGTCCCAGAAACAAAAATATCAGTGCGGGGATCCTTGACGAGTTCAATTCCATCTCATTCCGTTGTTTTGTTGCTCCTTCAAACATCTTGTTAGGCAAATCCTTCGCAACATAACGCTGTCTTGTAAATGAAAACTTAAATTGGTTCCGAAATTCCAACGCAAGATTTATTAGGAGATTCAGAATTCGTCAGCTCTGTTTTATATTTATTGTATTTGAGATGTAATGAGATGCTTTTGTTTTAATTAAATATTATATTTATTTAAAACATAACTTTCGAATGTGGAAGTCGTTCTCCTATTTTTTTTAATCTAGGGTTTTTGTAATGGATCAAACTTCATATTTCATAATATTTTAGCGTCGTAGTAGTCGTCTTCAAGTACGTATTTTTCTCCACATGTCACATAGAGACATTTTTTTCATTCTTCATTCCTTTTATATGTATACGGATAACTGAAATGTTTGGATATACATATATGTGTGACATTCGACATACTATGTGTGACTACGATTTTTATGACTACGATCTTTAGGTAGTTACCTAATTAGTTTTAAAAATCGTAATTAGGTAGTATGATGATGATGATGATGACAGTTTAACATGAAACCTTTATCAAACATAATAACTAATAAATAAATATATAATTTACCGCCGTTAATATATTTTATGACTAAATTTTTCGTAAACAACAGAAGCAAACTATCGGGTTTAACAGGCTATGAATAAGAGGATCCTTGTTTAACAAGCCAAGTATATTTGTATAGGATAAAATGATGTTTTTGTTTGTGACACGAAAATGGAGATTCATCTGTAAACCAAAACAGGATTATGTGATGTATTCAAAGGGAATATTATTAGAAGAATATTAACTCTTTTGGTTATAATAATAAAATACGAAATAAATAAGTATCGTGATAAGAGAAACTCAATCTTTCAAAGAACTGTGGTGGTATAATTTTGTTAATTTATAATTATTAAACAAATAAATAAAACGTTATTCAGATATAATGCAAAATGTAAAAAGTTGAATTATGTCTATTCATAATGCGTGTTTTTAAGGGGGCGCATAAAGCAAAATAACCAATCTTCTATTAGATGATACGTGTAATATGCAAGACCAAATCTAAAAAATAAAATATATATCAAACTAGATGATATGTTCAACGATTCTGTTTAATCAAAAACATAAAATATCAAAATTTACTCGATAAAAAAAAATCAGCAAGTTAGCTCTAATTTTCACACTTTTACGTTTTCTACTTGACATGGTAATACTTATTATGATTTTTTTTTTCATAAACAATTATATTAAAACATTTGCAAGATATTTGTCAGAGCATTTTGTGTAATTACTTTTAGTTTTGGTTTTATCTGCGATAAACCACTTTTATCGTGACAAAATCAAACGTTTATCTCGAGAAAAAAAGAGCGCCAAAAGTGGTTTATAATAATAATATATAAAAATATTATATTTATATATATATTTTATGATATTTTTATATTTTTTTTAATAGTAGAAGCATTCTTGATTTGTTTCAACATTTTTCTTATTGTAAAAATAATATTGCAAGAAAAACTGGATCGAGCAGATTGCGAAAGTTCCGTGTCGTACCAGATGTATTAAATTAAACGCGACGGCTTCGAGTGACATTTGACCCTTAACCGTTTATCGTGAAAGTAAATCATTGACGTAGAGATTTCAGGCCCATTGTGAAATCAAAGAGCTTCTAGAGACATCATTCCGTTTTTTATTTATGACATCGTGATGTACTTGTGTAAGTCGTGATAACATTTTGGGGATCTTGAGAAATATTTTCCTTTTGCTTTCTTTATTATGCTTCTATCGATAAAAAATTAAGCCTAATTTATACAACAATTTATAATTATTATTCTACATGCATAGTTGGATGTATTTGGTACTTATAAATTATAATATATAAATAACTAAGATAACATCTAAAGTCTCACATTTTATATTAACGTGCAAGTAATAAATGTTGTACAATTTAATTGTACAGTTTAGATGTAGATTCGCTCTTATCGTTTATTTTACCTCTGTTTCACACGTCAGAAGTTTGCACTTTGACTTCTTGATGTGATTAAAATCTAGAATCCAGGTCAATATTTCTACAACGGCTTTGAGTCAAACGAATTTAAGTGTACATAAACGATTATTCATCCAATTAAGTCTTTCAAATATACGTCATATTTACCATTGTTCTCTTAAATCTTTATGTATTGGCACCAAAGTAAAAGAATTTTCCAAGTTTGGTCCCGCTTATTCTTGTCACGATTGAGTTTCGTGAACTCCGCTTAGAGCCTAAAACTTGCTCGAAAAACTTTCCAAGCTTCGCCAGAACACTTCGTATATTAAGGATATACTTATTAAGCAAATTGAGTTTAATTTGTTGCCTGCGGTAAATTAATTCTTGCTAATGGCTAAAAGCTTTTATTATGATTACAAAGATAAGATCTAAAGATAAAAGGTTGTTTATATCAGCTACGACGCCTTTATTGACCTACTTAAATTTATGGGCATATCGTTGAAAACGAAATGCGTCAATTTATTATTGTAATATCATAATTAATTTTGAAACACAGGTACACCGTAATGACCACTGCTTTAAAGAGATAATATGCCAAAATTTGCACATGGATGTACTCCTTATGCAACATGAGTATTTAGTGTTATAAAATCTATTTAACTCGAAATATATCTCCCATAAATAAATTTAATATAATGTTCGCTTCAGAGTTGCCATTGCCGTTGCAAAACTTATAACAAGGTTCTGTTAAAGTATAATAACTACATAATTACAATTTGTAAGTACATTGGAGACTGATTTTCCTTTGGATTGCGAATTGCAACTATTATCTCTTCGCTAGCAAAATTCAATTAATTTGATGATTCGAAATGCAGATTTAAATGTGTCCATTACCGTATGCGTTTAAGACGATACACAAAAAAAAATCTACTGCTTGGCGGGCGGAGTCTAAAGCCGGGTATCCACTTAGGTTCGCCGTGGATTGCGAACACTGTGTGCTCCGCGAACGTGAACGTGTACAGTGTACACACTTAGGCTGCAACATCAGTGCTCCTGTCGGAGCGCTAAATTCCGCGCTCCGGTCTCTAGTAGACACAGACAGACGGTCGGTGCAAACATGCCGCCTCCAGAATTAGTAGGAAGTGCAGCTTATATTTTGATACATTATATTGTGATGGAATACAAACAACCTCCTCGATTTTGGCAAGCTAATATGTATAAGGGAAGAAGAAATAATGAAATAATGCATATATTCATCATTTCATCGGACCACTCCATGTTCGCGAACTTAACAAACACACGCTCGCGTCCACGAACAAACTGCGCTCCCCTTTGAGTTCGCGCAAAAAACCGCTTCCAGAGCGCTCCGCCGTGCTCCGATCGTGCTCCAGTCGCGCTCTGCGATCACGACGTATCCATTATGTTTGGTTTGCGGAGCGGGCGCGTTCGCAAACCACGGCGAACCTAAGTGGATACCCGGCTTAATAGCTCGCTATCGCGAACGCGGGTGTGCGCGAAGTCATTCTTGCAAACTCGCCGCGCTGCCGCTAGCCGACTCGGGACAAACATGTATGGAGTCGTCATACAGTTATAATATTCTTATACATATATTTAATTGTTGATTTATTTGTTTTATTTTCTTGCTTATAAACAAATAATCTTCTTTTTAACAACTACTTAGACATTATTAATAATTATTATTATTTCGTAATGTTTACTTTATTACAAAATAATACAGGTTATAAATAATCTTTAAAATAACAAAAATATTGTTACTCTGAAAAAATGAAATGGTACTCAATAACGCGGACTACTGAATGGATTTAGATAGAATTTGATGCTGACGTAGATATTACGTCATGCCCAGAAATGAAAGGTAATATTTCTGAAAGAAGTTATAAACCCTAATTCTTCTCAGTCAAAGTCAAGAGTGGAAGATATCACTAATACAGTAAAACTGATGCGAAACTTTGGATGTTAATTTGTATATTTTTTTGTTAGTTGTTACTTAATCACGTCAAGACTACATTACCAATTTTGATAAAATATAGCTAATTGCCTGGATTTACACATAGGATACTTTTTATCCGAACTGAACACTTCTGTGGGATAAGACAGGATTCACGATATAATCTAATTCCACGCGGGCAAAGCCGCGGTCGGAATGATATTTTTTTAAATAAAAAAATTGTTTAAAAAAAACACAAAATATATTGACGCATGTATTTATTTTTTGCACTCTATTATAATTGTAATTATTCATTACATATAATCAAAATAAAATAGCCAGAACAAAGTTAGGCCCTGGTAGGGTAGGTAGGCAGGTACAGCAATGTGAGACGAACACTGGCTTATTTATACCAATAATAATGTATTATAAACATTAAATTAAGTTTACTTTCTAACAACAAAAATACATAATATTAGCTAATGTGAAAGCGAATCAACCAATCATCCCACAAAAATGAAATGTGCACACAAATATTCATCCAAATCGGTTCATGTCATTAGGAGGAGTGACTGCAGCGCCATCTTCCGGGCCCAATTGTGTTTCCAGATCACCCAGGAACTCAATTTAATATACTTACACAAAATTTTTCGAAATGAAAACTCACATTACTATGTAAATATGAATATAAACCTGTTTTATTACTAAGCAATTTCCCGCACAGGTGTAGTAAGTATAAATGAAATAAATATCAACATCAAATTCTTTATACAACATACTTATCTACCACCTTCTAAGAAATGTAATTCTTGAAATTATTTCGTATTTTTTTTAAGTATAATACTACTCCAATGAGCTCCTGTTCCATATTATGTCCGCCATACTTCCACTAAGTTCACCATGATTTTTTATTTCTTTGCACTTTGTTGCTTTTTGCTAAAAATGGAATCATGCGATAAAACCAGTAGAGCTTTGATAACATACATTTTTGACTGAATAAAGGTACTTACGAAGGAGTGGATTCACATTGTGAACAATCAGTGGGTTTATTTTCCTTCTGGATTCCGGATTTCTGAACAGATTATTTATGCTATAAATGAAAAAATCTTACACATTCGTTATGTACTTAAAACAGGGGTACATATCAAACATCGTCTATAATACAATTATCATCAAATTTAAAATAAAACCAACTTACTTCATTAATTTGTTCCAATTGTAAGCATTCTTTTTCCTCCAACCTTTATGTTTCTTCTTCTTATTTTCTTTATTGTCCCCATTTGTCTCATTTTGTCTTATGGTGTTGTCACCCTTTTTTACGATTGCGAGAGCGACACAAGTTCCCCGTGTGACGGCCGTAGCGGGAATGACTCGTGCAGCGATCGGGGTAGGAAGGTACAGGGCGGCTCTCGCTATATTGGCTGGTCGCGCGCTAATTTCAAGTATTTCTTGTTTATTTCAAAACCATCGCATATTTCAAAATTCTAACACGGTAGACGTATAGGTTGTATATTTTATAGTTAATATCCAAAAAGTCGTAACTTTACGTTTGTTATTTTGAAGATGCCAGAGATTAAAAAAAAATAACAATGATAACTTTGTATTTTTTTTCTATCGAGAAAATATCATGGAATCATGTTTCTAAAACGGTAGACGTATTGTGTTACTATTGAACTTTCTTGTCAAGAATTTTCATCACGACAACTTTAATAATATAAAAATTACGAAGGTTTGAAAAGGGCCGTAAATGTTAGAAAAATTAATTCATCACCTTAAGCAATCAGTTAATAAGCTGAATTACTAACAATAGTCAATGCTGATTTCTGGCTCATTAATTCAAATTGTTATAAGTAATACCTATATGGACTTATTAACTTAGTAATTACTGGACTCCAGAATCTAGTCTGGTTCTTAGACATTTATTATATTCCGACTTCCTCAGCTTTAGAATGCACAAAGTAAGCAAGAACAATAGTGTTGATTGCAGGTGTCTCAAAACGCTTGTTACTGAGGGTAAAAGACTCGCAAAGTGTCGTTGGCCAGAGGCACGTACGAGTGCAGTCTTCTGATAAAGATACGGCCAGCTGTGGATGTGATGCAGCTGGTTGCATGTGTGAGTGTAGACTGAAACTTTTGAATCAGGACAGATGTGGATGAAGCTTGTTAACAGGTCAACTTTTGTGAGTGGGCTATTCATAATTGGAAGCGGTATTTCTGTTACTTTTTTAAAAGTATTTTAATCATTTCGCTATTTTCTCAAAATTGAGTAAGTAAGTGTTTACAATGAACACAGAATATTTAGTGTCAACTGGGGATAATTCTTTAGTCTATATTCTAAATATCCACATCTTAAGTTCTAATATGAATTAACAGTTATGTAAGAACTCAAGATGTTGTTATACCCTATCTAAAATTTGGAATGATTCATCAAAACTATTATGCCGGTATACAAAAGACCTTGTTAGTAGGTAGTTTATAGGGATACAGCCAGAGACTGATCCATAAATACGAGAACGTAATCATCGATAATGTAACCTGTATACGGTTTTCTCATGGAATACTTATCCGATCAAATCTCCAGGGAGCCCTATTCTATATTTCGTTCGTTCACGATAAGTGAGCCCAATAACGAACTTTATTATTGAAGCGTCTCGAGTCCTAACAAACGAAACTTGATGAATCGAATTATCTGCTCCCCGAACAAACACCTTCATTAAATATTAAACAATGAAAGTAAATCTTCCAGAATACGTTCATGGATCCATTCTATGATAAAGAGGAATGGATATTAAACTTTCTGAATATCTATTATGTTCACGAAATTTAATATAATCTTAATTAGCTCCCCTGAGAATTTTTTACGTACGAAATTTTGAGTGAAATTTAATTTCTTATTTTTTAACGCTCTCGTTATTTTATACAATATTAAATGTTTAATAATGAAGTAGAAGTGACTTGGACAATTTGTAAATTATGTTTAAATTCGTGTTAATTTTAATATTCTATATTACCTACTTTAATTACAAATTTTATTGTAATTATAATATAGTTTTGCAGATACAAGAATTATTTATTATAAAGACTGATGAGTTGATTTAAAAAATTTGTGATTTTGTGATAGAAACTAAATTAATGATCTTTTCTTCAAGTGGTGTAAGGAAAGTTGATAATAAATGACCGTGATCCCATCTCGGCGTTCCTTTATATAAAGTTTTGCACCCAGCAACTTTGAATCGCATCCCATTTATTATTTAAATCCATCCGGACCCAAACTTCTAATCCGTTTATGTAAATCGATAAGGTAAAATTACATAAATCTAAAGTACTTGTATAACTTTGTTGTCGGTGTTAATGAGTTATCGCTAAATACGCAACTTTATAAATTTATGATTACAAATTTTGTAATAATATACTGCACGTAAAATATAACATTATATGTAGGGTAACGGCACCAGTGGTCAGCCTCATAACAGCTTTTTGAAGTTTTGACAATTGCCATTTCTACAATAATCGTCGAATAAAAAAACGTACAACATGTATGGATTTATTGTTTATTGTAGTTTCGAATCAGCGTTTATCAAAAACAATAATTCTCTTAGTAAAATATATAATTAATTTTAAACAAAAAATGGCCCAGTGTCCCAGTGAACAGCCTCTAAAAACCAATAAACAGCCTTGTTGAACCCAGTGTTCAGCCTTTAGTAAGTATAACTAATTATGAGATCAAAATAAACAATGTTATATCTAAATCAACTATATTAATCACATTTTTATAGCAACGATTCACTTAGCACAAAAAAATGTATATCGCACATAATACAAATATTATTTTAAACATACTATTACAATCTCTTTGTGTCTTCTTATTTTCTAGGTACTTCTTATTATTTATCATGAAAACAGCAATAATTATTTTTAAAGAAATCAGCAATATTAGTTTATAATATTCTTGATGTATCTATAATCCACAATATATGTATATAATTATAATCAACCACAGGAGGATCTCTTTCGGAGGATTTCTCTGGAGGATACTGTTGTCTTGGCGGCATTTTTAGCTAGAAAAAAAAGGGAACAATAATAACTTTTGGATATGAATACACATAATACAATTATTTCAGGTAAAACTTAACTAACATGAAGTATTACTTATAGATTTAAACACAAACATTCGAATTTATACTTCAAATATTATTTCAATAACATCGTGGCTGAATACTGGATCATTGAGACCACAGATTGAGACCCAGTGGTCAGCCGCTTGAAAAAAATATTTTGAAATGCGGCTGACCACTGGGTTTTCTAACAATTAGGAATAAACCCAGTAATCAGCCCCAGGGGCTGTCCATTGGATCTTTCATAAAAAATCAGTATCCAATGGTCAGCCCCTCAAATTTTTAAGTAAAAAAACAATATTTTTTATCAAATTTCACAAAATTAAATGCTCTAAGTAATCTATAAAGTTATTATCTATAAAACACAATCACATTTCATACTAAAATATGTTATTTCTCACCTTTCAAAAGAGCACCACATGAAACAAAAAATATTGCAGACATGACACTTCTGCTCTTGTCGGCGGACAGCACCTGTACGAACGTGTTTACTTCTCTCCCCTGACCCCCTGCTGCTCCTATCGCGTGATGCATGAACCAATAACGAAACAGAGCTTCTATTAAGGTGCGCGTGATTTGGTTAGTTTGATTACAGCGATATTTATGGCCAATAAACAACGCAATAGGCTGATCACTGGTGCCTGGCTGACCACTGGTGCCGTTACCCTATATGCAAAACAAACAGGTTTTGTGATTTTCATTAATGTGTTAATGGTCCATTGAAAAGTTACATTTGGGGTCGCATTTTTTAGAGGACGCAATTTTATTTTTTTGATGTGTAGGGGGGGTCAGTGTGAAGCTATCACCAAGTTTGTGGGGTCGCCACCCTTGTCCCACGGCCGCCATCTTGAAAATAGCGGTTGAAATGGTTTTTACGATATATCTCTTAAACTATTTATCTGATAATAAAACAATGTTAACATTATTCGTTGAAAATTAAATTCTCTACAACTTAGGTTCAGTAACTTTTTATCGTAGAACTATAAACAAAAAAGTTATAAGCGAAAATGTTCAGAAATTAGAGATGTTTATATTTTTCAATAAAACTTTTTTTTATAAGCTTACGAAGAAATTATATCAGACCATTTTTGTAGATTGTTTTTCGTAGAACAACTTTTATTTACAACATTTTTTCATTAAGTAAATAGCTAAGGTTTTACAGCCATCCGAAGTGAGTACTATTTTAAGTACTCTTTACTATACAGAATACGATATATTATGTGTGTACTAATAATAATTTGTCACCAGTAATTATTTTATTTTTGTTATAATAATATTTTTAATAATTAATTTAACAATATTATTAATAATTAATTATTGAATCTGTTCCCCACAACCCAGGAGGTAGAGTCTGGAAGTGCGTTTTTTTTACGTCGAAAAGCAGGGCTGAAATGTTCTGCAGTGTGCTTCCATTGTTGTGGAGTCTGGGAAAAGAGCCAATAGCCAATTTATTATGTATAGTTACTACTGAAAAATAGTACTCACTTCTGAGCGCTGTAAAACCTTAGCTATTGACGTAATGAAAAAATGTTGTATATAAAAGTTGTTCCTCGAAAAACAATCTACAAAAATAGTCTTATATCATTTATTCGTAAAATGATAAAAAAAAGTTTTATTGAAAAATATAAATAGCTCTAATTTCTGAACATTTTCGCTTATAACTTTTTTATTTATAGTTCTACGACAAAAAGTTACTGAATCAAAGTTGTAGAGAATTTAATTTGCAACAAATAATGTTAAGATTGTTTTATTATCAGATAAATAGTTTAAGAGATATATCGTTAAAACCATTTCAACCGCTATTTTCAAGATGGCGGCCATGGGACAAGGGTGGCGACCCCACAAACTTGGTTTTAGCTTCACACTGACCCCCCCTACACATCAAAAAAATAAAATTGCGTCCTCTAAAAAACTCAAGGTCAGGCCTAAAAAATGTAACATTTCAATGGATCATAATTAATTGATGATGAAATATTGTGTTCTAAAGTAAAAAAAGTAAATGAATATTAAAGAATATATGTTATGATTTGATACAATGTTTATATAAATTACTAGTGGTCCGCCCCGGCTTCGCCCGTGGTTTCAAATTGGTTCAGTATTTAGGCATGATTGAGTAACACACAGACAGACAGAGTTACTTTCGCATTTATAATATTAGTATGGATTATACGATACAGATTACAGTAGGCTCAAAGATAATAGGGCCTAGTCTAGTACAAAAATAGTATTTAAAAAGAGTGCCACAGAAAATGCAAAATGAAACAAGAGCTTTGTTTTCAATTAGGCTTAAAAGCGCCTGAAAACGTTATTTTTAAAGCTAGTTTTTATGAAAAGCTACCACGCGTTATTATGTGTAAAATACGCTTCTTTGGAAATGTAAAGCCCATATTACTTTTCACTGTATTTCAATTGAAAGCCAATTTTATATAGAATAAAGAGATGATGAATATGAAAACCTTTTATTAATATTCTTTAGTAAATGAATTCATCCCATTCGTTGCAGTAGGTACGTGAATATCACCTTCCGGTTCACAAATGGACTGTAGGGATTCCATTAGTTTCACTAATTCATTTTGTATAAGGCTTAAAATATCTTATATAATTTCTATAGTCCTTAGTGAATCTATGGCCCCGTTCTTCAAAAAATTAGACCAAGGTTACTTTCAATAGAACTAGAAGGTTTTGAACCATCATCGTGGTAATACAAACAAGGGTCGAAAAGCCTGTTTATCCTTAAAATATATTTGAACACTTATTTTACGCCTTATCCCAAAAAATTGTTAAAATTGATACGATAATAGCAAATAAAAGTTTACACTTACTATTTCTTAATATAAAAAGTACATTTTTATTTAAAAGTGGCTTATAATATAGCTGAAACCAATCATACGTTTACGTATGCATGAACAAACAGGGATGCTCTATTTCGTTTTTTAGCACACGAGACGAGGTGTGGTTTTATTACCCTCATATATGTACATGTACCGTATACGCTCAACTACCGAATAGAGTGGGTGTGCCTATTGATTATTTTGAATTAAACAACATATTTGCATAAATAATTTCATGGTTATTAAATTTATTGACACACGAAACATGATAATAATAATTATTCTACGTTGAACTAAAAATATATTCCAGTAAATTATTTTGATAGTATAGGTTTCACGATTTAAACGAAGGTGTCATATATTATAGGCACTTATATGTACTGTTGGTTCCATTTTATTTGAGTTTCGCGCTCGGCTTATTCGAAAAGTGTAGCACTCATAGCAGTTTGAATTCTCTTCGCACTTTAAAAGCTCTTAGATATCGTACTCTCAATCGCAGGTTTAAGAGCTTCTTTATTTAATGAAATGGCGTATCTATTATTCAAGCTATTTTGTAGAATTGAATATGATATTCTTTGTAACTAAGTCCATTGTTCTTAAGCAAATAAAGTACATTATTTTCGTTTTAATGTAACTAATGGTGCTAAAATGAGGTCTAATAACTTTTGTAAGAATATAAATTTGTAAGTCCTCGATTAAACGAGCACCATGACTTAATGGAGTCATTATTCATCGTCTAAGACGCAGGGTGGAGCCAGCCATCAGACTTATTACAGTTCATTAATTTCAAGGTACGAATCGGGCCCTACCTTAATGGTGCGTCATTATTTTAAAGATCAATTAAAGTAAGATGGAAAACGTCTGTAGAACGAAGTTATAAGGTACTGAGCATAAGGAGAGAGATTAATTGCTGCGGGTACATCCAGTTTTCAAACATTCAGACATATATGTAATATTTTACTCGTGACGCAACAGCATTACTCTTGTTAAAATATAATTTATTGTAAAACATATTTTGTAAGGCCATACCTAAGTACAGGAATATTTATATATATTTTTGTAAGTAGGTAAAGGAATATTTCTAAAATTACAAAATTTGTGCGTTTTATAATATAATATAATCTAAAATATAGACAACATCTTGGCATACAGCTTATCATAAATTGGACACATACATATAATAAACAGAACACTTTCTACATGTGAATACCTAAGGGTCCATGCGGACTACCGATAGTTTGTCAATCAATAAAACTCTTGTGGGTAACAAAATATGAAAATGTTGGATACTGTCTAGATGTTTATTTATTTTTATATAAAAATTGCAGTTACAGTTTTGTTTGAACTACATATTTAAATTTATGAGATACTGCAAGTAAACTTTTATTAAAACCTTGGCTATGAGGTGACGTGTTTGACTGTCCCTCGGGTGGTCCCCTGTAAACAATATTATTTAAGGCACACCCTAAAGGGTAAACGCATACCCGAGGGGTGACCATGTGCATAATAAAATCGATCGTTTAGCCTGGAACGTATAAATAAAATCAGTGTAACCTAGTTCCTGTTGGAGAGAAAAGGCTCGCATTCTTATACGCGAGGCCAGAGCCCGATTTAGATATAGTCTACATTTTTCTTAACAAATACATTGCTAGACAACGTCAAATTGCGTTGCAAAATATCTACAACGGGTACGTTTTTGTTTCAACACAAAGCAAGGACACATTTTGGTATGGGTTCCTTAAGATTTCATCTCAGATAAGCCGTTGATAGCTATATAGTTATTTCAGATCCGTAGATACAAAGACCAGAGAAAATTCGTCCATAAATCCTGAACGGTGACCCACATGTAGTGTAGCCAGGTTAGGCGTGTTTTATTAGCGAGTCATCCATCACGCGCGGTACGCTCTGTTTGCTAAGTAAAGTAATAAAATTAAACATTCGTATAATGCGACGCCGGAATAACATTACCTTTACGCGTAATAGATTAGCTTTTATTGCAAGCAGTCGCAGTGGTGCGTTAAAGAAGAATTTGCGTAAAATTGCGGCCTTGGCAAGTGATCGCTGTTTCTCGTTGAATACGTAGGAAAGTAACTATAAATGTGTGCATCAATTACAATGCGGGCTTGACAATATTCTAGAAATTGTTGTGATTTATAAAAATATGTTACTTATTGTAAGATTAACCAAATGTGCAAAAGCTTTATATTACATGATGTCATAAATCAGAACGATTAAAATAAATTCTCCTTGCAAACAATCGTGATTAAAATATATGCAAAAAAGTGCAATTAATTAAAATTTTCCAGGATTGGAGTTTTATTACGGAAATTTAATAAAAGCTGCATATTTATGTGAATTGCGTCGACACGAATTATCAATACCTATGAAGCACGTACCCGTATATTGAAAGGACTGGAAATACGTATGCTCTACCAATATTAAAATGTTTGAAAAATTAAAGGCGTCCGATGGATTCATTAATGGACCGATTGCTTTTATGTAAAATCGTTGGAATAAAAATGAGATCGTGGTATGGTTTAAAATGATGGATGATTATAGGCACAGCATACGTTCTAATTAAAATCACACAGCAAGCTTTTATTCATGCTATTTTGATTTCAATAAATGATTATATGATATTCTTATGTACCTACCTATTAAAGAGATTCGATTTATGCTCATATTTATCTAATGAAATATTGAGTCAAGTGGTAATGTATATAGCCGCTAAATTACTTAAATACAATAAATAAGAGTAAGTGGTGAGCCATGCGGTAGCATCTGTGGGTAGCATAGTAGCAGTATAATGAAAAAACTGCAGTTTCCAATTTTTTTTAAATATTTAAAATGACATAAGTAATAAAATAAGAAAAAAATATTGAAAACCGCAAGCCGTTTACGCGATGTTCATTGGTACGTATAATAAAGTGCTTGTTATGCCGGCTAGCGCACGCCGAGCCGTCACTTGACACCGGACAGGGCATGCAAACAACATGCCCCTTAATTGCTGACATGCGTACACAAATGGAATCTATTCTATTATATATTTGTAACAAGCATTGTTTTCAGAGGCTTTTTACATCTCTGCCTAATGAAGCAATAGCACAGAATTTAAGGCGAAGCTGCCAAATTGAAACGTGTACAGAGCATAAAAATTGCTATATTGCGTCTACGTAACATCATGATCCTCATTTTCCTATTACTCACTTATTTTCTGTATATGAATAAGGTCGATTCATTTATTTAATAAGATAGTATAAGCGTAAATAGATGTAAAATGTGAGAAAATTTGTATACGATGGCAAGAATTATTCCGCCCAAACTCATTTGCATTGCTTATAGGGTGGTGTGTTGTTTTAGATTAAACAAACTAATATACTTAACTAATAATGTAAAAGGAAGATAAGGGGGATGGATGGCTTGGACTTATCGCAAATTGGGTTACATGTTGTTAATCTACTATTATCCAGTTTACAACATTGTTTATTTTTCATTAATATCTCGTTAATAACTGTTCGCAAGCATCTCTAAACTATAAAGGTACATGGTTCGGTATTCATAAAGTAATAAAAAATTATATGAATATAGCTACAGTAACACAGTACAGTAACATAGCTACAGTTTGAAAAAAAAAACTGAACCAAAGAATTGTCCAACAAAAATGTAATTTTTTTTAGAAACCAAACCTGGAGGCTGTGTATCACTATTCATTGAAGTGAATATAGTGTGTGTGGAATATTCGATATTGAAATATAATTTTACGTTCAAGCGCTGGGTCGCGGGCAAAAGCCGCACAACTTTTTACCCTCTAGTTAGCGACGACTAGCGTATACTGTCATTGGAAGTTGACTTTTTGTTCGCAAAAGTTATACGTGCATTTGTACCAAGGCTGCGTCTCTTCGTTTATTCCATGTTAATGGTTTTATACATGCAATCGAGATATCTAATACTAAAGCTTAATTAACACTGAAATTGAAATGACACAAAAGCTATTTATAATACCTACTTATGACTTTCAAAGTAACATATATTAAATTAATATTATGCTACAACAAAAGCTTTTCCAACGTCTCTGTCGTGATAAACGTCAGCTACATTCACTTGTCGAAATAATATTTCGTGAGCATAGAGTATTCTTTTGTTTTTGAACAAACAAATATTTCAATGTTTCAATAAATTAAAAATACTTGAACCAAATCATAGAATGTTGTTAATTATAATTTCATTTAAGGTTTTTTTCAAGTATATCTAAAAACACTTCAATATCCAATTAAGAATGATTAAAAATAATATTGAGTCACTATGGCTACCTTCTTAATCTTATCCGAAAATCTTTAAGCTTAGTTTCGTATTTGGCCTTAATACCTCACTTGAAAATTTCCGACTCAGATATTCAAATTAAGTAATTTCTTCAAAAGCTTTGTTAAATATAGTTATTTGTTAAAAATATATGTATATTTTTGTATTAGCGTCTTTTGTTTAGTATAGTTAAGTTTATCGTTACAGATAAATAAAAGAAATGGTGAGTTAAATAAATAAATAAAGCTACGTGTACGTACAGAACTTGATCGAAAAGTAAAAAAATGACAATATCAATTTTGTAGAAATAAATCAAAATAATAATAAAAATCGTTTATTTGGGAACAATCCATAAATTCTAAACAATACAAATATAAAGTACAAAGTGCTAAAATTCATCATTTGGAAACAACCGATATTTATATACTTATTACCTTATTACTCTCTGTTTCTCATAAATCGATATTTTATCGTCTTACAAAGATAAATATATCTAACGACTACTACCCTTGTAGAAGGCAACTATTGACAAAGCCTATCCTCGAGGACAATATCTATAGCCTAGTAACCAAGGCCGTTCAAAACGATGAATCCTTTATTACAATGGAATCGCTCAAATTACTAATTAATCAAAGCCAATATCTGAGAGCAACCGGAACGCTATAGCCAATTTGACCTCAGCTGCCTCGAGCTTTCTGTAACTAGCAAAGAGCATATTAGAATAAAAATAATATTGTTCGAACACTCCTCGTAGTAAAATGTCATGATGCTGTAACTTGATGGCTATGTAAAGAAAATTGCGAAGATAAAATTATGTGAGGTAATATTATTTTAACAGACTCGAATTCTATTGTTGCCTCTAAAATAATTTGAGGTATAAAATGAATCTTTTAATAGGTATGCTTCCAGCAAGTAACTAAACTATTCTACGTTGCGAGGTTTAATTAAAAAACTTTGAGAAAATCTTTAAGAAGTTTTATTATGGTAATAATGAAACCGGATAAAAGTGTTCCCATAAATTGAATTATAAATTAAAAATGCTTTCGCGCGACACTTTTGGTCGTTCTGGAATAGTACTGCGATAAATGACGATTATCGAAAATTAATGCAGATCATCTGAGCCTTCGGCGTGAAAGAATAACAACAGTCAGAAGAAGATTCACGTCTACAATATTCATGACAAATCTCTTGATATAACTACTAATAAAACACATATCGTACATAAAATTTGCCGCCATAATTATAGGTGATCTACACTGTTGACACGTTCATAGTCCATTCCACATTCAATAAGTTTACTCAGAATTTAGCCCATTGGTACCGATGCATCGATTTACTCGTTATTTCACAGCTCTCACGTCGCAAAGCACAAAGCCTATTCATGCCACCCTTGTCAGATAATACAGGGACTCGCTTCTTAAATTAGTTGGCTACGCTTTTAAAATTAAAATGAGTTCAACGATCTTATTATGAAATCCTTTTGTTAGGATATATGAACTCTTTTGCAAGTTGAAAACTTATATTTGAACGTACCTACATGGTGAACAAAGATAAATGTTTACGTGGAGATGCTCACGTTTTAGAAGAAATAATTGGTAACAAAAACAACTTTATATGTAAATATTTTTAGCTACTCTAATGGCTATAAAAACATTTTACGAATACCTACTGATCTACAAATGACTACTGAGAATAAAACTTTATCATCGATAATTGAAAATATGAACATAACTATCGCACCTCTGGACTTTAATTCTATAATTTTGTAACCATTCAAAATTAAATAACGATAACATTTCATGTTTTAGCTTAAAATATTAATGAAGTATTTCAAATTGGAATATTCCAGCCAAGAACACCTGCGCAAATCTGGTACAAAATGTTGACGTCTCCCGGGACTAAACTGCGGATGACTTCCCCGCATCACGATTTAATATAAATTTTCTTGATTTTGTATTTCGCTAACTTCGTAATACTCAGAGGAATTTCTGCGCAGACCTGGTCTTTAAATAGTGTTCTATTTTCGCTCCATTTGAACATCATAACACATTTTTGCTAAAGGTAACTCGATTTTCGATTTGAACATTTCAAATTTCTATTAAAGGTTAATTTGGCAAAACATATTTGATTCACATATCATCTTATATTCGGGGAATAAAACATTGAAAAATGTTATTCTGCCATTGATTTTATAAGCGGATTTTATAACATTATATTGAGGAACTCTCACTCTATTAGTCAATCAAATGTAAACGTTTGTTATAATAAAATAAACTACCAAAAGCTCAAAAGGAAGTGAACCAATATTTCCATCTATTATCGAAGTTATCCACATGAATTTATAATTGCGTAGCACAGTTGCCGCATTGAAATTTGAAAGTTTATGGTCACAAAGCAATTATCACTTGCATGAGTGTGTATCCGGGTAATAAATGTCGCCCGTAGATGTGTGGCGGGCAGTTAAACAGCCTCACAAATATTGACTTGGCGTCGTTTCGAAGTTTCGCCCGTCGAGAGTCCCGCTGGGAGTCGCGAGTTGTCTGGCGCACTGCCAGGTCTGTAGAACCTAGACACGTCCATGAAAGGTATAAAGAACTGTTAAATAAAATAAAAGGAAATGTTTGTAAGAATAAACGCTCTTTTCTGTAGAACAACGTTATATGATAAAATGTCAGAGTTATATAAACGAATGTTTCCATTTTAATTTATCGGCGGTATTAACTTGAATTTATTCCATTGAACGATTATTAAATTAATTATCATTGCTTTCGAAGAATAGAGGAACAGTCTATTCGTATAATACAATTTTCCTTTACATAAAATGTGAAGAAATAACCCTGTGACGGGATGATAAATGACGTTTTAGTAAAAACTGGCTCGTAGATAATGCCACTATATGTTATTACAGCAGCACTTAATCTTCTTTTGTTATTGCCTGAAAGGGTTTATCGGGTTTTCTTTCATTCGCGCTTTTCTATATCTTATTTTAATTTAATGAATGGCTATAGTAGTAATTTTAATTCAAAGATAAATAATTATGTCGAGTAAAACCAACGAAATATTCAATACGAAATTTAAAGCTTTAGCAAAGCTTTAAATTTTGCTATACAAAGCATACTGAACTGTATATTATATTGCAATATTATATTTTAATAAAAATGCCATGTTGAACGATTTTATGAAATTTTAAATAAACTCGCCATTTAAAACTTTACGCTTCATTGAAAAATCTCAACGTACACAGAGAAAACACAACAAGCTTTTACAAAATTTAGAAGTACCAACCAAGTCCGTAGGTTCAATGATACTAGATCTTTATAAAGATACTAGCTTTCCACCCGCGGCTTCGCCCGCACAGTCAAAGAAAAACCTATAACCCATAGTTCCCGTTCCCGTGGGATTTCCGAGATAAAACCTATCCTATGTCCCGGGGTAAAAAGTAGCCTATGTCCTTTCTCGGGTATCAAAATATCTCTATACCAAATTTCATGCAAATTGGTTCAGTAGTTAAGGCGTGATTGAGTAACAGACAGACAGACAGAGTTACTTTCGCATTTATAATATTAGTATGGATTTTGAACAAATATGGTTGTTGTTTTAACTACGAACTTTAAATTTATCTTAAAATACTTATTTTTCTATATTAATTGTGTAAATAAGCACAAACTGGCATCGAATAATAATTTTGGTGAAGACTGAAGTATGTCCTAGCAGAACCTTCACAAATAAACACCAAAACTTTTTATTTTAGTTGATATCCAAATTATTACAACCTAGCAATATAAACATCTACGCGAATGCCACTGTATTTATAATTCGATCACCATAAAATATACATACATACAATAACCAATTTTTTCTTATCTAAGAATAAACTGACGATAATAAACGAACGTTAATAATTTAAATTTATAGCTAGCTTGTAGACTTGACATCACTCAGCGTTAATGCAAATTTCCTACTCGAAAGATCCTCGAACATCGTAGTTCCCGTTGTAATTTGGTGCTCGAATGCTGCTGTCAATCACTTCGATTGTATTCACATTGTTGGAGGTAAAGCCTTTATTCTCAAAGGCTACGTACAATATCAAAGATGAATAGAAACCTTCAGCGTACTTCTAAGTAGTTTCATATGAAATGTAAAGCATACGAAAACGCATTAGGTAAATATTTCACCAAAAAGGGTACATTTTAACATTTTCAAATATTGTAAAATATGCTGCCAATCAACAATGATAAATGGCTTCTTTGAAGTCTTCTATAAGCGAAGAATTGGCAAGATACCATAAAATAGATGATGATCGATCGTTACTAAGAAAAATGAGATAAACTTCACAAGACGGCAGTGAAAATTCAAATTAGGAATAATGACATTTTAAGAGACGAGAACTTTAGAATAACCATGAATAATTTGAACAAAACTCTTAGTAGAACGCGTAATACGGTGTATGTTTTTCCGATTGGTTTCATTCAGCGTATATAAGGAAATTGCGAACGAAATTCCAACAATTTTTCCTTCACCGAGTTTGGCAGGGCGCTATAAATCTGCTGACAGAGATACCAACTTTATTGCGAAGCTAAGCGTTCCATTAAAATGATTATTTATTCACGAAAGGTTTATGAATTCATTCCAATTTTCGTTATAACTGTATTTCAAAAGATACTACGGGTAACACTCGAGAACGAAATTCAAAAAGTGATATTTACGGTTATAGGTTCCTATACTGGTATCTACATCTACACTAATATTAAAAAGAGGAAAACTTTGTTTGTTTGTTTGTTTGTTTGATTGTAATGAATAGGCTCATAAACTACTGGACCGATTTTAAAAATTCTTTCACCATTCGAAAGCTACATTATCCACGAGTAACATAGGCTAGGTTTTATCCCGGAAATCCCACGGGAACGGGAACTATGCTGGTTTTTCTTTGAAAACGCGGGCGAAGCCGCAGGCGGAAAGCTAGTTAGCTATAAATTGAAGTTTTTATGGGTAATGTAATAAGAAGGGCTTTTTATTAAAAACAGTTGAAAATATAAGAGGCTTCAGACGAGACATTGAAACAACAAAATATGCAAAAATTGACTATAACATTTTTTCTGTCCATGAGTTTTTTTTATATTCATAGACGTAAATACTAAAAATTAAGTATTCGTTTTTTTTATATTGAGAGTTGAAAAAAAAAAAACATTGACAAGTAACAATAACAAACGGACTAGTATGAAAGCGTTTGTTAGTCTTTCTGTTTCTTATAGCTAATTAATCCATAATTATACGATTTTAATGCAATCATTCTCATTTAATTCATATTACTTTGTTGCAGTCGACACTACGGCACAATATGACGCTGTTCGAGCATACCTAAAAGAGTTAGATATATCCAGTGCAGTTTGGGTTGGACTCATTAGAAGCAACCCAGATGGGGATTTCACATGGACGTAAGAAAATTATTAATTCATACAAACTAAACCTACACATATTAGAAAGAGTCATATGCTACGACATCTGATCTGTTAAAATAATATTGTTTCCTACATCAAAACAAAAAAAGCTTTCTTTATTCATCCGCTTTTAATCATAAATAGCTTTCTGAAAAAAATATTTATTGTTAACATTTTGCATAGGTAATTATTTCAAAATTGCTTAATATGGATACTTACATTTTAGTGACTATAGAGGCTTAAGTGGTGAAGGGTATTGGAGTTCAGCTCCAGACTCGCGAACTGCACCACTTTGTGCAGCTGCTGATCCCGCAGCGGACTATAGATGGGATGCTCGAGCATGCGGTGGACCTTCTGTTGCCTCCTTTATCTGCGAACTGCCGGGTAAATTATTGATGAGAACTCTTATAAACTATTCTATACTCTTGTTTATTTTCTATTTAAAATTTATATTTGTGATATGAGAAAGCGATTGATTAAAATAGCATTCCTTTATAGTTCCTCAATGGGCGCTTGGCAACGAGGGCTGTATGGTAAAAGCATTGCCAGCTCTTACTGTCTTGTACCTTCCGGAGAGTGCAGCCGTTCAACTTACAACTGACTGTGGTTTAGCTGGTGTGAAACGCGTTCAATGCACGGGCAATGTGGTTCGTATCAAATTCATTTTAAATAAAAAAAATATTTAATCTATAACTTATAAACTAAAATCACACTTTCTTTCAGAAACGTGAAGATTTGTTGAAAGATTTATCGTGTACTGAAGAAGAACAAGCTTCATCTACACTAAATATACATTTTACCAATTCGGATTGGCAAGTTACTACTGACGTTTCCATTGACCAAGATAATGATGTTATGACTGAGGAGGCTATTACAACCGGACGTGGAGATATAGAACAGGCTAGTTTTATAAAATCTACTCCTGTTCATAATTATATTTTAGGAGAGCGCAATCAATTTATAACCAAACAATATGAACCAACCACTAGAAATGAAAATATTAACCCTGTGGAAAATAACAATCTAAATAATAATATTCCCAGTATAATTTTCAAAGATGACATTGCAAGTAACGAGTATGCGGATAAGTTAGAGGATGAACGCCACATTCAACATAAGCTATTACACGATGAACTTGCTCGGCTTGGTAATTTGGAAACGATATTTAATCAACCTACTGATCATTTCGTCCCACCCCTAGTAATGGCCAAAGCTAGATTAAGCAATGATATGACTGCAATGTCTTTTGAAGAAAAGCTTGCACAAGAGCACGATGATTATAAAGATATAATGCATCCAAGCAATCAAGTGACGATGACGACTAATTTGGTAAATGTAGAAAATGACAACACGACAAATGAAACTCCGACAACATTAGCAAACAGTGTTTTAATTAGTGTCTCGCAATTAAAAAGTAACAACGAGAATAACGATAAGGATTACACGAAAAAAGTAATGCCGAAAAAATATACTTCAAAGTATGCAAAATACGATGATTCTAAAAGAAAATCAATTTCAATAATAAATGTCAAAAGGAGTTCAAATAAATCTTTATTATCTTTAGCACCATCCTACACCACTGTAGAAACTCCTATCTCATTATCAGATACAACAGAACAAGGTGAAAATCGGGAACAAACTATTCAAAATGAAACACAAATACTCACTGATGACAATGAAAGAGATGAATCCTCTATAGAGCTGACCGTGATTATTAGAGAACCTAATGATTTTAGAAAACAAGTTGTAGAAGATAAAAGTATTTATAATGAAACAATTAACATACCTGCGACTAACACAAATAAAAATTCTACAAAATACCAACAAAATGCGACATCACCAAATGTTTATGTCTTACATGATGAAATTATCAATATTACTTTTAACATAGAACATAATAACAACTCAACTAACGTTCAGGTTATGGAAGTTGCCACAAAGATGCCCATCTTTAGAGACAATATAAGTAAAGTCGAAGAATCAAAACCAACTTTGGAGCCACTCAAAAATAGACATCCCAATTTGTCAGTTGATTCCGATTCAACCGTAACTGAAATAAATAGATATACATCCGAGTTTACAGAGCACAGTGATATTTCTATGACATCATTAATTAATACATCTGATACCCCTACCAATTCAGATGATAATTCGCATAATTTTACTGCCTCTGTTCAATTGATATCAGATACCCATGTTTTTAACAATTCTGAAAAAACAACTGGCGCTGACATCAACGATAATGATAAGACAGTGCCAACAATAATTTCTGACACATCAGACATTGATATCCAACATAGTGATGATAATTTAAGAGAAGAAGAAATTGACGATTTCCAATCACCGTTGCTATCTGGTGCGGTTGAACCAATCCACAAACCTATGAGGGGCCGGAGACCACAAAATTCTCAAAATCACGCTAAAAAATTCAACCCTTTTCGCATATTAGGTTAGGTTAGAAACACTATATATAAATCTGTATTTTGACTGCCAAGGAATTCTACCCTTAGATATTAAAGGACTGAGAAGACGATACACAATTTCAGCATAGTATTAGATTTAAGACACAGTTACATATTGTGATCGCACAGTGCACTTAGCAGAATTACATGATGATCCCTTAATCGTGATTGGTATTTCATTAGACTACATATTCATTACATTAAGACATTATTTATTAAGCGCACCCTTAAGCTGACTGTCAATCCCACTAGCGAGCGTTAGCGTAAATTACTTCTCTAGAGTTTCTATTGTTCTTTCTACCCACATTAGATGATATATTTTAAATGAAGTCGGTTAATAAATGTTTTAAAGTGATTCTTGTCTAATCGATTTGAGGTCGAAAAAGATTTTGGTTGGCACAAAGATTTTATACATAGTTTGTAAGATTTATAGTAAAAGCGCGTGTTGCTTTATATACTTACGTTATTTTGTGCTGCTCATAAAATAAAATATACATTGTAATAAAATAAATTTATACTCTTTTTACTTAAATAATGTTAATACTCGCTACTGGGGCAGGGACCTTACTTTCACGAAGAAATTTAATCGTTCATTACACTCATATATATTGATTAGTGTTCACGTATTTTAAAATGTCAAATGGCAACCTAGTCAATTCGTGTATTTCGGAGTATAGCAAAGCTATGTTACATTATTTTAGATCTAGTCACTTAGAAAGTAGCATTACTGTAAAATCATTGCCAAAATAAAGAGATACTTATCAGACACAGTTCGAAAACATGCTAATCATATCATTATAGTTTAAGATTAATTAATTTTAATTATATTCGTCGTCGTCGTCGTCGTCGTTTCAGCCGTGGGACGTCCACTGCTGGACAAAGGCCTCCCTCAAGGTTTTCCACCACGACCGGTCACCGGCGGCCTGCATCCAGCGGCTCCCTGCCACTCGGACCAGGTCGTCTGTCCATATAATAATTATATTCGTTAATTTAAAAATATCGTATTTGATACATTTTATTTATATTCATCACTTTATCGCATTCCTTTGAAATATTGTTCCGAGATTAATTACCCTCCTCGAACGATGTTCGTTTAAATTAATCTCATTTAAGATGAAAGTGGTTAGATATATCAACTCAAGATGCTGGGGAAAATGGCTGTTTTACATAAAACGAGAATTTTATAATTTATCACAATGTAGTAGGTATGGATTTTATAAATAAATATTAAATATAATATTGGTGTCTTATTTTAGTAACCAAAAATGATGAAATAAACTAAATTTTCTATATTATGTAGTTAACCACTGATATGCACAAAGCTAATCGACTTATATTTAGTCCATACGTATTTTGCGAAACCTTTCCTACTAAAATTTTGTAGGTCATTTAATTTTGGGATGACAGAGATCGTATCATATGTACCGATAACCTGATTTTCGTTTAGTAGTTAATGACTCTGAATAGATTTTATTATTGGAGCGACGAATATATTGTATTCTTTTAGTATTTGCGGAGTTTATTAAATAAAAATAAATGCAAACATACCAAAACACTATTAAAAGGTACTACGCTAGATAAAGCCGGTAATAACGTAACCTAAAGATATTTGCAATATTTGAGTCTTAAAGATCCATAAAAACTCAATTAGTTACTATATATCTGAGCTAATGAAACTAGCTGATACGCCGTGAGTTCAAGAGAATGCACAAAAACACAAGGTGAGACAGATGCAAGAGCGCTACACAAAACTCTTCAGGCGTTCGCATTTCACTCGAAGGTAAGAGTCATTTCACACTACTGCGGGAGCCAAAGGAATGAGTGACTTATTATGAACAAGGGTTCTTTGTCGTTCAAGTTTCTATAGTATATATCACGTTTCCTCTATATCGGATAAAGACGTTATACCCTTTGAACATTACCAAAATAGTCATATTATTAGATACATAAATTAATTACAAACAATTCAAAACTTTTTAAGAAGCTTATCAGGCAGAACTTACGCCATCCTGCGCCCTGCGCCATTCTTTATAACAAAATTCATCGAAATCTGTTAACTATTATAAACAGACATTTTGAACAGAGTTATTGTCGTACACAATTTAAGTATAAATTTATTTCACAATTAGGTCCTTACCGCCGCGCCGTCTTGATGTAATGGTATAAGTTAAAAACATAGCCAGCTATACAAGGCTGATTACTTACTTTATGACAGAGAGTACTTCAATTGCTTCGAATACCGTGAAGTGATGAGAGTCTTCAAATTATATTATTAGGCAAAATATAAAGCATTTAATTATATTCAGCTGGTAGGTTTTCAACCATTTTTTTTTCAATAAATTCAAATTTAGTAGTTAACAACAAATAAATTACAATAGAATAGTATTCTCGTAAGTTTTCTCAACACTCCACACAATCAATATTTGCCAAACGCTTCAGCTTCGACTTGTACAAGTTTCTGGAAAACCTCAACTTTTTGTTTACTTAGTGTGGTACTTTTCAATTTAATTTGCCATATTATTGAAGTTATAGCTATTAACGTGAGGAACCTTAATTTACATAGATAAAACGTATGGATGCCAATTGCCGTAATACTAAAAACTTTAAAATGATTGATTTTGTATTAATAAAGTTAACGAAATAAAAGTAATCACTTCATTATTCTTATTTCTAGCGGTTATATTTTTACCTCTTATCGTATTTCATTGAAATTTATAATATTTAATGACGAACCAAGATCATAACACTTAAAACAAAACGAAGAGCAATTTATACTGCTGTTTGCTATCGTATTGCCCATTTTCAATGAAACGACCGTTTTTGTTCGCATCACGGGACATAAATACAAAAGTTATGGAACCTCGTGTATCGTCGCATTATTGTTTACATATCTAGTGACATAAACAAATGTTTATACCTTTATGTGTGCGGAGGGATCACGTCGTAAATCATCTGATCCTTCCTTCTGTCGTTTTACACCTTTAGTACGTTTGATGTGTGTTTTTAGTTTACCTACCATGCTGATACATTCTCTCCTTATTATATGTAATCAAAAATAGACCGAATAATTTATAGATTTTTTGGCAATTTTAAGATATGTGTTTATAAATGAAGACTCAAAAACCAAAGTAACGTAAGAAATTCAAACAGTATTGAGTATGTAGGAACTTACCATGCTGGACATTGACAACGAAAATTAGGACAGAGGTCACACGGGTTGTGTCTCATCCATTATTCACTGTGATTGGTGGATCCATCGCACTGCGTTTGACTCAATCATGTTAATGAAACTTTATCTCATGGCAAAGCTGTATCATTGTTGTTGTAGGCTCTAGCGCTTGTTAAAAAGTTGTGAGAGAAATCACTCCAAAAACTGTCTTATTGAATGTAGGAATTGGATAGGTATAGGAAGGATACCTACTAACATTCTCATTTGATAATGGGACATTTTAATTAAGTATATTTTAGTGAATTTAGTGAAGCATAATATCTAAGTTTAACGAGTCTCTCTTTTACTTTTTATTACAACCATCTTATAATGCTCTACCTTTTCCTCTTCGCAAGATTTGCGTTAGTATTGACGATAGTGCGTATGAAACCTAAACATTTATCGTTATAATATCTATTTATAAAGGCATGTAGCTATTATATTCTATAACATATAGCTCTGGTAATATGACGTGAACGAACTAGCGGTATTATGCAAATTGCTGAGATCACCTGGAGCCCGTCCCGGAGATTCTATTTCGTGTTAAACACAAATCACTTTCCGTCCTCGGCCTCTGTGGATCGCACTAGCAGAGGTTCGCAAACCTTTTGCATTCAATAGACTTTGTAAATAAGAATATTTTAGTAAATAAACTCATTTATCGCTAAGATATACTTATATGCCATATGTATGCAAAGATCTTTAAAACTACGCAACAGGTACCTATATATTGATGCGATTTTATTTAATGGATTAAGTGGACCAAGAGGAAGGTTCTAGCACACAGTTTGCTAAGGAAAGCTTTTATTTTTTTTTTATTAATAATAATTTTATAATATTGTATTATATAATTCAATTCTTCTTCTGCTGAATAAGGGTATTTTTTAAACCTGTTTTTACAAAAAGCTACCGCGGTTGCGATGTGCTCACAGTATTAGATATTTAAGATTAATTAGTATCTAATGTAAAGGATTGAAAAATTGCTTGTGTTGAAGCATTACTATTGTTACTTATCTACGTTTGAAGTGCTACTTTGAGAACCGCAGCCTTAAGCAATGCGTTCGGATTATTGCTAAGCCCACGGCTCCAATGCATATCGATCTATGGCATAAACCAACTACGTTACCTTCTTATATAAAATAAATTTATAAAAGGGAACTGAAGCTGGCAATAACTTACTTAGGTAAATAATTGATCTATTGATATGACCTTGTTTCTATTTGTCATATTCTTGCGTCTAATCATATCGAAATATAAATTAATAAAAAAAAACAGAAAACTTTCAAAAGTTTTAAGGCATTTAAAACTTTTGAAAGTTTTAAATGCCTATGGATATGGAATATCTAATGGCTTCTATATTTTGGTGCAGTGCTTTCATTCTATGGCTCTACCTAGAGATGTGCAAGTTTTTATTTATGTTTACTATTCCACCGGGAAGTTGATATTATGCTACATTGGTTTAAGGCCAAAGAATTTCTCAAAACTGGAATCTCCGAAATATTGTGCCGCGATATTCCCGGTAACAATATAAATTCCATTGTTGTTCCTACGTAAAATTCTATGTGCCCTCCATTTGGCGCAATATTTCAAAGCGTGGAACACAAAACGAATAATCTAATATGACACTGCAGTTGCATTCTGCATTTGCTTTATGTTTATCTTTCGGATAAACATTGTTATCGTCCAATTGAACCCGAGAGTGCTTAACCACATACACAGCTCGGATTCGACCAACAATTTATTGTTGTACGATAATCCGAGCGCTCCTGATTAACTCAGTATTCCTGTTATCTACGGACGCTTGCTATTGTTGCTCCTCTTACAGCCAGAGAATGTTTTAAAACTAAAACGATCTAGAAGAGATAACAAAACGTTTTAAAACTAAATTTTCCCGGAATTACTTTCTTTCTCTTTCAGGAAAACATTTCAAGTATAAAATGTTGTTTAATACTGTTAAATCGTAGATATATATATTTTTAAAGAGCTCTATAATATTTAGTAAGTATTGAAAGTATTCAATTAATATTTAAATGTACTACATAATTTAAAATTTATCAACGAAAGAGGAGAGAAGATGATAATAATCATAATTCATAACTATTATATTATACAAGCGGTACTTGTGCTATAAAATATTATTTATTATGAGTGCCATTTTAAGGTAGATAATTACCACCTCTAAAGATCATGAAACCGTTACAGAATTACGTCGGTAATCAGAGGGTACAGTAATTTGTCGTTGCTTTTATGAAATAAGGACGAAATTAGTACGGCTAATTAAAGTTACAGCGTAGTTTGCAGACCCTCGTCAAGTGCTGTCTGTCCGCCTGTTAGACCGGGAGATACTGACACAAAATTTCGAGTCATTTGTAACAAGGATGGCGGTTCTACAGGGGTCTTAGTACGCAATGACAAAAATAAAAATGATGGTGTGAACGCTGGTACCGGTGGCTTAGTCGCGTGGGCGTTTGTCGAACTCGTCGGAAAAATAGCGAAAGTCAAACGATTTGTAACACAAAAATTTTAGAATTTACCGATAGCCCATAAAAAAGGAGTAGGCGGTAGTGTCATGCCATACTTTTCCGGTGTGACTTACAGCCCGCCATACCGATGTGAATGTGTTGATTTAAATAAAACAATCATTCAACCATTTGTACCAGGCTAACTTTTGCACAGGTAACTATCGTCGTGCAGCCATTTACGAAAATCGCCATGCCATACTTTTCGGACGATTCCAAATGGTCGCCATACCGCCGAAAATCTGCAAAAAATTTTTATTTTGCCAAACTTTTTGTACCAGTATTGCATTTGGATTTTTGGAGAGTATTTGATAAAATGTGACCATTATTATATTTGCCATACTTCTAGTAGGGGGAAAAAGTGCTGTCATACTTGAAAACTTAATTTATTATTAATTTATATAAGTGAAGATTTCCAACACATAGATCTTTGAAATTTTGTATTTATATTTGTTGATCCTCAAACTTACAGGAAAAATAAGTGCCATACTGTTACAAATCGTTTGACTTTCGCTATTTTCCGACGAGTTCGACTAACGCCCACGCGACTAAGCCGCCGGTACCAGCGTTCACGCCATCGTTTTTCTTTTTGTCATTGCGTACTAAGACCCCTGTAGAACCGCCATCCTGTTACAAATGACTCGAAATTTTGTGTCAGTATCTCCCGGTCTATGTGGCGTAAGCGCTGTCTGAATTGTCTCTACTTCTTGGATAATTCTGTATGAATGAAAACAGGTAGATCAAATATAAATGGATATAATTAAACAGTGAGCTTGAGCGGCAAGAACGCAGTGGAAATTAGTATCTAAAAATATCGAGGAGCAATAAATGCAACTAAATGTTGATGTTTAATATTATACGATTAAATATAAGACGAAACAGATTTTAATACAAGTTAAAGTATTCAATGTTGATGTTGCTCTCGAACAACAAAAATATGCAAGTTAAAATGTCTATATTCAGTAATAATTCGCATTAGTAATTTCATAATATCAATTTATCATTCACCGGAATATGCTTCATTACGCAATATTATATTAAAATTTGATTGGGTTTACTTGTTATATTCAAAGCGGTATTTTCATTCGAATACAAAATTTGTTACAGCATTCCAGTTCGCAATCACAATGCAATTCGTCATTCACAAACCTAGTTTAACGTATGGAAACTGCACACGATTTACTGGCTCCATATTGAAATATGGAGTTCGTTATATATCAAATAAAATACATATAAATAGCAAATACAGCTATCAAAAGGGTTGTTTGCCACGTCAATCGCACTGAAAGCAATTCCAATATACCAAATTGGTTATATAGCTATATCTATGTTCCTAATATTTAAGTCGCGTGGTCACTATTTCTAAGAACAACAAAGCATCAGTATCGTTTGAAGCTATTTATGTAATTAAATATTTTTACTACTAGTTACATGCTAATATGTGCAAGCAAATTATAAATAAATTGTAAAATGTGTGTGCTCGTCGTCTTTTAATTTTATGGAAAGTTGTACTTCAACAATTTGAAAAAAATATATTATTATGTTGCCGCTGGCCGCAGCTACCCAATAATTAGCTGATGATATGGTAGTGGTACCCAAAAACCGTATAAAGTTTTGAAACTGTCGATGGAAAAGGACTCTAAAATATACTCTCATATTGACAATGTGTACCACTTTTTTCTAAACGGTAGGTGTTACCCCCATTAAAAGTTATCCCATTCTAAAATGAGTTTTTAAGTGTAGGTATGCATTATAACATTTGGTTGATGTTTTAAAAACTCCCTCGAAGGAACCCAATTATAAGTTGAGGGATCGCTAGAAGTTGAGCTATGTATTTTTTAACAAATTTATGAAGAAAAGTCTCGAAGTACTGATACTTCATTCTCGTTGACGGCTCTTCACGATTATGAGTTTTTGTACAAAATATATTTAGAATAATTTATGTTGTTTATCGTTGCTTCTTTTCGTATATTTTCAAAAGTATGAATATATAAATGAATTAATTCAGACACGATTGAAATTTAATTAAT
The DNA here is from genome assembly GCF_061535395.1 of Colias eurytheme. NCBI lineage: Eukaryota > Metazoa > Arthropoda > Insecta > Lepidoptera > Pieridae > Colias > Colias eurytheme. The sequence goes on along the minus strand of NC_142981.1, from coordinate 4,059,102 downwards.
GCGTATCAATGCACTATAATTTACATATTATATGGTTTAATACAAACACCAATTACACGGTAACAAGTTTTCGAATTACTGTTTTAATAAATTCGCAATTTATTGCTATTGAAATACAGTGTTCATAAGGAAACCCTTTCATTTAGCGGAGGTAAGAAATAATTTGGGAAATGGTTTTCTTCCTAGGGTTTCATCACATGTATTTTCACCTTTAAGAGTTAATAAGTCATAAGTAATCATAACATATCATGATATTAAAGGTGATTTTTATATGTGAAATAAAAAAAATATGTACACTGTTTGGGCGAAAATTTTTTATAATGTTTGAGTTTGCTTTGTTTTCATAGATAAGCATTACAAAAAAAAACATAAAGCATCGATGATGATGATGTACTAACTTTAAGAGCTCGAGAGTTTGTCGTCATTAGATAAATGTGTATTATGTTTGTATCCTACGTAAAGAAATAATAAGGAAAAAAATATTAATCTGTTATAATTTATCCAAATGAACAGCAGACTTTATCAATTAATAATGCAGTCATTACAGAATGATTGCAGAAACTATGAGCTCAGCAATAAATGTTTAATTAATATTATCAAATTAAAATAAAAGTAACCGTTGTTTCTATTTAATGGAAAAGTTACTGTATTTCAAATAAAACCAATAATTTATTTTCGTACTGAAGCATGTTCGACTTTCCCACATTCAATTAAGTGCGCTCATCGGAATGTATAACAATTTAATTTTTATTTTGCTTGCTAAGGATGTTGGCATGCAATTTATATAATTGTGTACATTTCTACTGTGGTAGCTATTAAAGTTACCTAGAAAGTGGATTATGACACACTGACGTATAGATATTTAAATGCAATGAAATTTATAAAATGTAAAATTGTTATTAATAAATATTACATAATTATAATTAGGTGATTGAGTGATCTAATTTCGAAAATATAACACGAACATCGTTAAATTATTTGAAACATATATATAGACTACGCAAAAAAAATTACAAGGATGTGACAAAATAATTCACTTCTTACATGAATACAATCCCCATTTTATGTCCCCACAATTTTACAAAGAATACTAGGGAAAAGCATAAAAAAGTCATTACGCGACTTAAGATGGCGATATAGATGTTGAGTAAACGGGACCTCATTTGTATCTGTTGGGAACACAAAAACTGCAAACCGTCCTCTTGATAAATGACTTTTATTTACACAGATAAAGAATATCTCGGAATAATCTGGTGTATCCTTGACAAAGACTTTTAAAGACAATAACGTCTTAATTACTGAACTAAAAAGTGCTGTGAGATAATTCACATTTATTATTCTAAATTTAGCTCAAAAATTCCTTATTTTTAGAAAGTTGCCAATAATAATTACTAAGAATAGACCATACAATAATTTTAAGGAAAAGGCGATAGATTGAACTGTCACTTATATTGCAAAATCGATATCCACGAGCGCTCTTGTCAAAAATTGTGTTCCGTGAAATTAATGAAAATGGTTTGGTTGGAATGGTCCGGGAGCCAGCAGCAGATTTTATGACCAAGTTCCTCTCAAGCGGTAATTAGTAAAATGCATCAAAGTATAGTATTATGAAGCCTCGTGAACGTCAGCTGGAGCTCGGTTGGGGGGAAGAGCGGTTGTAGCCTCCCGTATCAGCTGGCGGTTTTTCCACCAAGATACAGCCAGCTGACATATATATTTATCCACAGTTACATATAAGCTATCATCAGGTAAATTTTTGTTTGAGAGGAAATAACGGAAAATAAATTTTTCTTTAAATTTAACTTTCATGTTCGAGACACCAGCTGACGTATAATACACCATGTTGTAACCAGCTGACTATTTTTTTTCGTTGAGATATTGGGTTAGCTACAATTTGACAAATTTTTAGCTGAGAGGAAATGAATGAATGAATGTATTTTTTTTCCTATGTGCGTGGGAGGCTACAACCGCTCACCCCCCCCACCGAGCGCCAGCTGACGTTCACGAGGCTTTATAATACTATACTCTCATGCGACTGACGAATTATCTCTTGAGAGGAAATAGTTAACCAAATTTGCACCTGGCTCCCTAACCAGAAAATCATGCTTGTAATAAAGATCTTGGATTCCAATTTAAACTGGTTACACACAACGTCTTTCAAATGTATCATTTAAATTATAGGATTATAATCCGCAAAATAGATTACTGTATTATATACATATATTATTTTTTATATACATATATTTTAATTTTAACTCAGAATTAACAACTGACAATTAACTCCTAAAATGTCCTTCATTGGTTGGCCTTTTGCGATCCTAAATATAGAAAGCTGGCAAAGGGACAGTCCGTCACTCCGACCACTAAATAAGTCCAGTACATATAAATAGAAACAATGGAAAATATACGTCCAAAATCAAACCTCTCGTCCCGTAGCTCCGCCGCCACTTTGACTTAGCAATTAGTACAAGGTCTGACCCTGATTGAATTACTTGCTATTTAATTTGGCTTTGTGCGCGAGACGTACTTGTGTATCGTGTTTCAATTTAAAATGGTAATTATGTTCTTGCCTTTGTTCTGTGGAGTTCTGGTGGAACGTTGTTTTAATTTGTGAGATTAGCAATTATTTCTACGTGTACGGTGTAGCATGTTAGTTGGGTTTTATTTTCATATGAATCTGTTCTTATTTCCTCATTTCAACGTGCGATGCTGTTCTCATTGCTTGCAATAATTTATGTAAAGATATTTATTTATCTACATGTAGAGCTAAATCTTATACTTCAAATAACAAAGTAACTACTGAAGTTACATCCTACAAATACAGCTTTCAGCACTTAAAACTTAAAGCTAGATTTGCATTCCTTTTAAATTTCTTTGTTATGCAAATATTGTCCCAAAACTTTGCTTCGCATATTCTCTGAGCTATAAATGACAGAAATACATAAAGAGTTAACAAACAAAATAAAAACAGCGAAATAAAGCTTCTACTTTTGAACTTAATACTCCGTAATAATTTCTCTAGGAGAGCTTTCATTGACACCAACACACATAATAAACCGAAATAACTGTAGTGTCAGGCAGGTAATATTTAGCAGTAGCAACGTTGTCATTGCGATCAATTTAGCAGAGCACTTAAAGCGCGCCACTTCGTCACACCACGTTACCTCTCATCCACCCTGAAGCCAAATTATCATCTATACGGTATACATATACGATGTACTGAAATTCACTTAGAGCTCAGCTGCCTTACCAGTGAAAGTGAACATCACTTAGACTCGCTTAGGTAAAAGCCTGCGGAAAATTTGAGGTGAACTTGTAATAAAATGTAACGGCAGGTACGATTTATGGCGCAGTGGGATGTGGGGCAAGATGATTGAAATCGAATAGATAGATAGCTCGTTATCTTGTAGATGATAGTAAAAACTTACAGAACAACCCGGGAAGGTTATTGATTAATGTTCATGGAACATGTCCCACTTTACATTACGTTAATTAACTTTAGGTACTATTTTTTACTCGTCTGCGACAGGTCATAGGAGGGTTAAGTTTTTTGAGTGTATGCCTTTAGTTTCTGTGATCTGTGGTATGTAGATATGTACGTATAAATGAAGGTATGTTCATTTCTATCGTCGTCGTTGGTGTATTTTTATATGATTTGTGTCAAAAAATTCATCTTACTCTTGAGAGTGATACAAAATTAAAAAGGAAAAAAAATTGCGCCAAAAAGTAATCAAGATCAAAATTTTGCAGTCGAGTTTTTTGTTTTTATGATAATATAAATATGTTTTTTTTTTAATGATATAGAATATAGGTAATGGAATCAGGAATGAATTTTAATTCGTTAATTTAGGTATAATTATTGAAATATTGACACAACGTATAAACAAGCTTGTGCTTATCATTAAATATATCAAGAAGTTCTTAAGTAAAGCTGAAACAAATAAAGTAGTTCACGTGTATAAGCCTCACTTCATAAGTATAAGTCATACTTGACTAATCCATAATCGTCTAAGGAGCAGGATGTTTGATCGCCGCCGCCCTGTTTGTGCCGCCCTCACAAATATTGACTTAAATGTCGACTTATGACGAGCAATTAACTATACAGTGACTGCTACAGATGTATTTATAATGACTTTAGTGATTGGTTTCGGTCTAGGTAGCTAATTATACTGTAAAACCTTTAAGTGTGTGAGTTAATCAGAATTCAGATTTCAGAGGATTAATTACTGATGACAAAATATGTTATAGGTAACCAATTATTAATGTAATATGTATGTATAATGTAATTCTTAATATATAAATACTTTATTGAACCGTCAAACTTAAGTTAGGTACCTAGTAACTTTCTTCTCAGACTACCAATTTTCCTAATTCCCTACTTACCGATACAGATCACGTAATTTTGACTCAAACCAGAATCCGCAGGTCAAAGTTGTTTACTATTTATATGTTACACTGAAAGTGGCCATAACAGTGTGGAAATAAAATAAATACACGCGGGCAACTTGCAAGGAAGATCAGATAAAAGCACATAGACATTATATTGCCAGTAATTCCGTACGAGTTTAATCAAACACTAATGAGAATGCAGTTAACCAACATTCCCAGTTAAAATGTTTGCGCAGTTTCTCTGTGGCCTTTAAATTTACGTGCAACTACCATTATGTGAGATGGTAAACTCGTTTCCGGGATAGCTTTTAAAAGGCTTTTAATTACGGGTTTGAAATTAAATTTCACGCTCTACTGAGTAACTGTCTGGAGATTTTTAACCGCAATCATGTTGTTAACATTTTAGTGGCCACGTTCCAATATGATACACCTTAGGGGTGGAGAAATAGGGATGTACCTAGGAGCTTTATCTGTTCTTATCTTCAATTCTTTGACCCGTTAGCTGACCATTGACGAAAGCTCAAATTATCATATTATTTTGGAAGATATGAAGCCTCAACTTTGCTTAAGCGAATATCGTTACTATGTGAGTTATCTAAATTAATATTAACATATATTTATCAATTAATCAAAATTCAGTAAACTGTTAAAGACTTTGATATTCAGCATAATAAACAGTCCCTTGTTTACATGTGTAGTCGACCGTGTAGTGATCGAAGGCGTTTGTCGGAGACGTGTCAATTTATCCCTGTCAGTTTTAGGGTCGAATGGCTGTCCACGTGCCATCATATTCATATAAAGTTATTGCTTATAGACCCGACCTTAGTCTATAAATAAAAATTGTACCTATGTTAGTTATCTGTATTTAAGAAAATATAGTAGGTATATTCATGTGTATCACGGAAAGATAATTGTATCATTTTTTCTTTTAAGCGCGTCACACACGGTGAAGATACTATAATATTTTATATTAAGATTCTCTAATATAAAACGTTATACTTAGTATCTTATGGTATCGGGTATCAGCGTTCTGACCATCATTTTTCTTTTTGTCATTGCGTACTAAGACCCCTGTAGAACCGCCATCCTGTTACAAATGACCCGAAATTTTGTGGGTGGGTGTGACGCGCTTTAAGGGCCGATTTTTCAATGCTTTGTTAAAACTTATCCGTCAAATAAACTATTACACGATAATATTAGAATGTCACGTAAACTGTCAAATACGAGCAATTAGAATATGTTTTTAAAATGGTATAATACATTATTTGACGAATAAGTTTTAACCAAGGATTGAAAAATCAGCCCTAATTCAAATAAATTGATGCTTAGATGTTTCCGATATATTTCTAATGGTTGGTTGTCAACATAGAACTTGATAAATTATCAAAAATACCATGTCGTCCGAATATTATTCTCGTTTTTTACCAAATGATCTTGCATTACTCACAAAAAAGTGTTCACGGGGTACAAATTATGCGCCATAAATCTACAAAACTTCTACAAAGATCCCTAAACGTTAAAAATGGCGACGAATTCTTCACTTCTTCCCACCATTTTTCAGGGAATCTCTGTAACTCTATTTGTAACAAATGGGTGGTCATATAATTTTATTACTTGGTACGGTCACGAGAAATAGTCGGGGAAAACATTAGCGATAATTTCATAATGTTACCTCTGCAATAAGAATTTATTACATTGTTTAACATAATATTATTTACATTGAAAAGATAATAATATAGAAATATTTTCGCATGATATGCTGTTCTTTTATAGATGAGTTAATTTTACATTTTCCGTATGAATAGAGGTCCCCGGTGTCAGATAAAACAATAGAACCCTCAGAAGCGGCCACAAATACATGTAATAATAAGTTTATGAAAAATAATTTATTCGTTGAAACACGATCCCGGGGTTGTTAAATGTGGGTGAGATAATATTTATTATATTCCTTCCTTGTTCAGTAATTACTAATTACATATTTGGCACATATAACGTAAAAATACAACATGTATGTTCAATTTGTTTCAAAAATATAAAATCTGGGAAATAAATATGTAAATGTTAATGTATGTCGAATTAGGTAAAATCAAATTTTATTTTATTCTTATCTTGAGAGAGTCGTCCGTTTGTATAACAAAAACAATCGTGAGATAAGAATGAAAATATAAAAAATAACGAAAAAAAGAGTACACGGGCTCGTCCGGGATTTGAACCCGGGACCTCTCGCACCCAAAGCGAGAATCATACCCCTAGACCAACGAGCCGCCTGAGAGGTAATGCCAAATATAGGTTCAGGTTTTAAATGATCGTACACATGTTTTGTAAGTACCGTTAAGTTTAATGACCTCCATAATATTTTAGTTTACTTTTGCTTCTCACTTGTTATACCTATAACAATGTCTATAGCAATAAAAAAACTATGTATGTATATGAAAAAGTTAAATATCTTAAATCACGGTTAATATGTGCGGATTTTCCGCATTTTACATACTAGAGGTAGCTTTCCTCGCGCGGTTTTGCCCACTTTCTATAAAACTTAACAATTTATATTATATAGCTATACTAAAACCTCCTTCAAGAACCACGCAATCTAATAAAATTATTTTATTCAAAATCAGTTGCGTAGTATAAAGAAATAAGCATACATAGGGACGGACAGTGAGCGACAGCGAATTTATAATTAATGTTTAGTTTAATATTATTTGAAATTAATAGGTAATTTGAAATTACAAAAATCCACTTTTCGAATAAATCGAATAAAAAATATCTCTATATAACATTTGAAAAGAAAAGCATTTCTTAAGAATATAAAAAAGCTCTCGCATAGCTAATAAAGCTGTTTAGTGCTAATATTAAGAAAAGATCCAGACAGCATAGCTTGTAGATTTGCAATTATTTATAAAAACATTCACACAAATGCCAGAACTGCTAACAAAAACACGTTTGGTATTCATCATAATAATTTGAATTCAGGAATGTTTTTCATTTGGTCTCTGAGTGGAATATAAAATTGGCGAAATACGCCGCTTCACAACTACTCAAGCGGATACCTATTCTGTTAATATTTCGTAGCCCATTTTAATGTACTTTTACCCTTGATGTATACAATTATATGTATGCAGTAACGCAAAATTTTATCAAAATGTGTTGAGTAGGTAGTTGCTAACAGAAACCGTTTGAAATCGCTTAGAAAAATTCACCTGAAAACAACACTTGGACTTTTTGTCAAAAAACAATAAAAAAAAATCTTTCTGGTGTTTTCAAGACTTAATTTCAAATTGTGGTTTCAAAGGTTTAACGGTAAATGTTATCGAAAATGTTAAATCGTGAAATAAATAAGCTTGCTGTATCGTACGATTTGTGAATACACTAATGTAGAACATTGAAAAAGCTCGTAAAGTTTCAAGATAGCGAACTGAGAGCTCGATGCACCGCAATAAATGTAGCTCCATGTATTTCTACGGCTCAATTCAGAAGGCATAAAAACCTGAATCTATCTTGCCTGTTCAATATTGTACGCCGTCATTGATTTTCTGTAAACTTGTATTTTGGTTGAAAACAAATTTGTTTTCGAATATATTCAATGCGTTCTTACTAAGCACAGTTACTAAGCGTTCTCAAGATAAGAAAATTGTCAAAAAATAATAATTATCACTATTATTTAAAAGATGATATTCCAGATTCTACATGGCGTCGATTCACTTTCAATCTCAAATAACATTTAGATAATAAAACCTTTTTTATCGATAGGTACTTCAATTATAGAGCCTGTCTGGTCTATTCTAAAATAAACAAGACATCAATAAATAAATCTGAAGAACTTATAGCGAGGCAATAAAAATATGATTAATAGAAGAATTTTACTTTATAATGGACGGAAGACAATCAAGCGCATTACACTCGGCAGTCATTATTCACGCCATTTGTCGCGAAGACATCTTCGGCTAATGGCCATACAATTCATTTGTTATCGTTCTTTTTTATTTATCTGCAATGTTAAAGTCTTTTAATTGATTATATAGGTATAGCTAGACATTCTCTGCAATTATTTTATTCCATACTTTACAATTCAAACAATTTATTATGATATTTTACCGACAAAACATACCGTGCAAATAAATATGCTGTGTATCTACCTCTTCTATTATTGTCCCTAAGGACCTGAAACGTTTATTCAACTTATTGACTGATTATCTCTTTACAAACAACGCATAATAAGCGAGTTTTATCTGAACGAACCGTCTGTGCTTTTGCATAATCCGTGCTTTTTATTTCCACGCCTACCCTCGCTTTGATAATTGTGTTTTCCTTTGCATACTGTGCGCTATTTGTATTTGTTGGATAACGAACCACCAGTATTATGTTAATCAGAATTTTATTTTTGTTTCTTTAATTCAAGAGCTGTTTAATAAATATTACTGTATTCTTTATTATTCACATTATAAGTATCTAATTTGTCTTCTTTGCTCTAGTCGTCAAAAGTTAAACAGGACAGCAATCAACTTAGTGCAAAAGTTTCCCCTCCGTGTTCGCACTTGATGACTAAATATAAGCGATTTTCTTCGAAAATCAGTACCATTCAGTACGAATTATGAACAATTACAATAACTATAATATTTACACTTAATCTTTTGTTATTCCTAAAAAATATACTGTATTTTTAATGAGTACAAAGGAAAATATAAGAGTTTATAAAATTGGTTACGCAGAGCAAAACGTGCAAGCAATGTAGAATTAATATTATTTAAAATATTTTTTGCTTAATTCACTATGAGTTGACAAAAAACGCAAGTCATTAAAGAGTATAATAGGATGTACCTAAACCTGAAAAATATCCATTCAATCGTTGGTTTATTCCGGTCAAGTGGGTCTATAACAAAATAACAACAACTCTCGACGGTAGCATGAATGAAACAAAATTTCAAATAGCAGAGAGGATTCGTAGGAGCACTCTCTAGTACTGCAAATGAAATAAAGCCACTCAACGCTGTATCATCCATCAATATGGTATCTGTAGAATTAAAGGGCCTCAGTTTTATTTGTCAACGTTACAATGACTCAATAGTAAGTAAATAGATTTATTTATTCTAGCAATCAAAAAATTTTAGAGATTCGATTAAATAAATATTTACTTATTTAATACAAATAAGACGTTTTTTTTTTTATTTCTGCTTGAACGTCTTAAATAAAAATCAAAAACGTTTCTCAAGGACTTGCACTTTGAATATTTTCACGGAAGGTACTTATCAATTTATAATTTAAAATAGTTTGGAAACTACAATATGATACACTTGTGGATACACCTAATTAAGTCAACACAGATGATTCTATTCTATCAGCCCATTTGAATACATAATATGTGATGTATTAGATTACGTATTCAAACATTTCATAGGCAATATTGTTATATTCATATAATATTCAGGTACAAAACATAATTTGTATTTAAACAAACTAAAAGCTAGGTATTTGCACAGGAATGCTGTTTTATTAGTGTAGGTACCCTTGTACCTATTTATAATTTATATTCAATTTTTTGGATGTCAAAATCAAATTATTAATTAAATTATTAGAATCCAAACGAAATGCTTCTAATGCTTATTTTATACTTGAAATTAATAAAAACCTTATTTTGTCCAGCATTTTAAGAAGCATGCAATTAATTTCTTTTCAAGCTAAACAAATTGGTAACAAAACAGATCAAAAATATCATTTACGTAAAAATAAATCGTATTATTAAAAGTGTCGACAATGATTCGTGGAAAGCTCTATATCTGCGGGAAAATCTCATTTCCTTTTGCAGAAAAAACGGACGCGGGACGGCCGCGGCGCGGCGTCTCGCGTGTTGCGAATTTGGGACGAGGAGGTACTTCTAACTTGAGACGTTTTATATTTTTAGTGCTATTAATAAAGCGAAGTAAGTCTTTCCGTAATTTAAACTAGACTTATATAATAATACATGTCTTTTCAAGCTATATCAATAAAAAAGGCTATAAAATAATATTATGTTTATAGAAGTCATTTGTACTTATTTCGCTATAAACATACCTACATACTTCGTCGTATGTACTACTATATAATTCTTGTTTCACATTCATACAAATACCCCATGAAATGGTTTGACTTTTATGAATTTTCTTGTGTAATCTGTAGCCCTTTAAAAGTAGCAGGAAAAATGTAACCATCAATAATTACTGTTCAGCAGCTAAATTTTTTGAAGTATAGTATTATATTATCTGTGCCTTATGGACCATAGTCCTTTCATTCAGTTAAGGCGTAGGTAAAAAAAATACATTTGATGAGTTCAAAAATATTCCAACGCGCATTTCAAAGAATTTTGTCATTGGAGGGACTGCAATCTGGTTACTTCACCACTATTCACAGTATACTAACTGCTATCACCGTCCTTCATAAACCCACCTCGGTGGAAATAATTTGGTTACTAAGAAATATTTCTTCGAAACATTTAACCAGGAACATCTAGACACAACTATTTAATATTTCAGCGTGATAATGAGTCTGCGGCTATGGTCTGCGGTAACAAGATTTAATATGATCACGTCGAAATTTTGCAACCAACTTTTTAAAGGCTGGTTACATACCGAACTTATCTGTATTTGATAAAAATATTAAAATATTTTATTATATCTACACTGAAAAATATTCTTATGTTCAATAAGTCTCACGATTTCACATTCTTGCAGAAACATAAGAAATGAATAATCTTAAAAATAAAAACGTGTGTATAAGTCACTTAATTCAAAATCAAAAAAATATTTAAATGTTGAACAATTCCCACAGGAAAAAAGACTTGGTAGGGACAGATTAGTTACCATACTTCCCTGCACTGCAGACGTTAAACATTTAGCCAAGTTGACATGATGGAGCACATATTAATTACCTCGCTGTATAAACGCAGCCTAAGCAAAGTATCTCTGTCATAACTCCCATTCATTGTACTAATTATGTAAGAAGCGCGGTGTCCCAGCTTATGTAAATTATGCTTAGGTCGCTTATCTCGTTTAACCTCCCCGGCCTCTGTAATTATGACTGTAGGACTGATAATTGTGCCGAGATTTGGCCGTACCTTTTACAGTTTTTCTGTACTTTCCTTCATAAAATCTTTTAATGATCCTTACATAACAATTCCCACAGTGCTAATGTTAAAGCTTTTGTTGGGAGCGACTTTTTCTAATGGATTTTTAGACGTACTTGACGCTTGTTAAATCTCTTTGTGCTGCTCGCTAAAATTCTTTATACTTTTAACACAAAAAATAAAATGAGAATATTTTCGGATTTGTACTTACATAAAAAATACTACCTAAAAAACAAGAAAAAACTCTGATAGTTCGCAGGTTCATCCCTCAATCGCCCAAGGCTCCGGCCGTCTGGATTCTCAGCCGGAGTTTACATACCACCGCAAGGCAAGACACTTTACACAACACAAAAAACCTTAAACAATAAAAAATAATGTTACAAGTTCGACAAAGGCTTTGAAAAGAATATAAAATACTAGTGGTCCGCCCCGGCTTCGCCCGTGGTACATATTTCGCAATAAAAGGTAGCCTATATGTCCTTTCTCGGGTATCAAAATATCTCCATACCAAATTTCATGCAAATTGGTTCAGTAGTTTAAGCGTGATTGAGTAACAGACAGACAGACAGAGTTACTTTCGCATTTATAATATTAGTAAGGAGATATAATTATGATAACTCATGTATGTTTGAACGAATATGTTTTTTACTTAGTATGTTAGTTATTAAAGATATTTAAATGAAAAAAGACTTTTATTTAATTTTAAGTTTTTCCTTTGCTGGAAGTATATTTTACATTTTCTTAAACTTTCATACGAATTAAAATAAAAACCGTGCTTCTAAAAGTGAAATGTGAAGGGCTCTACATCACGCTCGCAATTTTTCTCATGACAAACACTTTTGAAAACATCTACCGTTGCTCAAGTTGCTGAGTCAAGGTTTATATTATGTTCGTGATTTGTTATCGTAATATCCAAACAAGGATAGAATGTATACATCGTTCAATAAACAAAGGCTGTCCTTGCATTGTGTCCTATCTCAATGTGTATAGAAATCGAGTAAAACAACCCGTTAATTCCTTTTCTTGCCTTAAAAACTCACACAATCTCGTAAAGATTTTCAGAAACTAACGTTGGTCTTTAAAACAAATTCAAACTTGAAAAGTATTTAGAAGTAAATTCTTGTTGAAGAAAATGTGAAGATATCGTGCATTTCATAAAAAAATATATTCAAACGGAAAATGCTGTCTATACGTTCAATACATGGGACAAAAAGAACACATAACAATGCCGATGATTACTCATTGATATTATTTGTTTGTCTGTTTGTTTACAACATACTCTTGAGGTCCTTAATTAAGCTTGTGGTTAACTAAGTAGAGTAACTTTCATTTACTACTTTAAAATATTGTTTTATTCCACCCACTAGATAAAATAAAAGTTACATCTTTGTGAAAGAAGTCGTGGCCACTAGCTAGTTTACGAAACATGTCTAAAATGGTGTTTGCATGGGCGTATACGTTGATCATATACCAACAACTTAGAATCCCTGGCGAGTACTTTGCCTGCGGCGTAATGGACGAGCGTAGTCCCTGACGTGGCGCAATGTAGAACATGTGACCCATTTGCTTTTCCCCCAGCGATGTTCAGGACACGATGCGTTTTAATATTCCAGAATTCTGAACAATATTTGTTATAACAACGTCGATGTTGAGAGGTATAGATGCGAGTTGAGTACACAATCAAATAGATGTATGAATTTAGGAACAAATGGAATCGATCGGTCGAATTTTATATATACGATACCAAAATCATTGTGTTTCATATTTGTCAAAATTAAACCATGAAGTTAGTCAATGTAGCTTGAAATTATCGTCATTGTCATATTATGTTAACTAAAAATATTAGAGAACTTCAAACGATATCGCATTTAAGATGTTCTCTGTTTTATCTAAAATTATATAAAGTGTATAGATGAGTACATTTTCGCTAATAAACTAAAAGCTTTTAGTACTTCGTAACAAGGCTTTCAACGTGGAATTTTAAATCAATATCATTGAAAGTTTAGTATGACGAGTGTTCCAATGTTTCAGCTTACTTTTAAGTAGGTAGTAGAAAGATATTATAATCCACATTTAGGTCACGTCACATACATCCTTGGGCGCTCTATTTTTACTAGTATATTATTTTTCTATTTTTATCTAATAAATATGAAATAGACTTAACCAACATATTCGTGTTGATTTTATACCTACGTTAGATATGTTATATCCTTAGGCATTTCGATCATGTCACGATCCATATCAAAGAGATTAAACGAACTCGTAGGTGGACAGTTTTACGGCTATTTAAACATGATTTATTTAGGCTGGATTGGATATTAACGAGATTAGTGCTGATAATCCGCGACCCTCGCTGCTCTTTATCACGGTGTACATGCAGTTTTTCAGCTGAATTAAGGGAGATTTTTCGCCGCTTTACATATAAATACGAAAGCTTAGCAGACTTAAGTGTCAGATAGGAATGGTAGAGATAATTTGTTATAATAATCCTTAGTGCAATATACAGTTTCGAATCTCAATCAATCTTATCGACATAATATTATTATCATGTAGTACCTATAACGTTGTTGTTGCTGTATTACAATGCAAATGTTTGAACCCGATATGTGTATTGTAAAGCAGGAATCGGTCATAAGACAGAATCGAATTTCTACCACAGGGTGATTCTTGCCTATTACTTAAATATTTAAATAATATAAAATCATTCAAACCAAATATCACAAGAAAAGTACCTACTATCCGAATTCTTTATAATAAGCAATATAATCCCAATTATCGAGAATACTTCTCTCTCCCAATTTATTCCTTATAATTGCTATTGAACGTATTTTTCCTCGTGGCTCATATTTCAACGCTAATTATGAGTAATAACTCAAAACTGTCATTAATGTGACATTTATGATTGTTTATCGATATTTCGCAACGAGTGGTACATTATGGTTATTCTCTTTAGACCCATAGTGCCCAGTAATACTAATTGTAACGTGTTGTAACTTTGTAACATTCATTAAGTCTAAGGGAAGAGTTATCGCTTTTGCAATTGAAGTGGTAGTTTTCAATACAAGAAAGTTTATTTTGATATTGAAGAGAATCCGATTCATGACTAGAACTATAGGGATATAATATCTAGTATTAAGCCATTGAACCTATGCTGAATGAGGAAGGGTTGAAATAACCTAAATTTAGTGCAGCTTTGATAAAGATATGATTCGATTATATCACACAATTCGAAAAACTTACAGGAAAAATAAACTATTTAGTTTTTAACATGTCAGTATATATATATATTATTATAGGTACAATATAATAAACGTTTATTTTTTTACTAAATTAAGAATAAAAGCTAAATGTAGAAAATTTTGTCATATAAATTCCTGTCATTTGTGTAAACTAGATGTGAATTATTATTAAATTGAATATTCCATAGTTATGAGTTTTTATCACGAGGCACCCTTTGTGTGAGCTTCTTGACAGTTGATAAGGGTCCTTTTATTAATTTTGTTATAATTTCACAGGCATTTAGCAGACATGGCCATAATAGAAATTAATAAATGTCATAAAATTCATAGAGAATATTTAGACAAGATAATAATACATACCTATATTATAGTAACAATATAAGCTCTTGTTTTTGATGTGCAGCCAGCTGATATTTCGCTTGATGGTAAGATATGACCACAGCCCATTAACATTTTTGTAGAAATAGGGTCTCTTCAAATGCCCGCTTTAAAGGCAATAAGAAAAGGATTGGCGACGGGAATGAAGTAATAGACTGAGAGGATCGAGAAAAAGGTATGTTAGGTTGGTAACCGAGGTGCAGTACCTTTCCCGATGCGAGCTGGGGCAATTTTTACCCAAGTATGCTCACCTCCAACAATTAAATAATTTCTATGGTCTATTTTAACTATTCTTTAAATAACGCTGAATAAAACCTACGTACAAAAGAAAAATACAAAAAGAAATTTGTACAAAAAGCAAAAAATGGCGGGAAAACGACATAATATATTGTAGCTAACTAGGTCCTTAAGGACAAAGAACGATAACTTTAGCAGTTACAAACTCAATAGAGGTTCGGGTAATGAGAACTCGCTGCGATTACAGACGTTATTGTTCCCAATGAAAATAATTGTTCCGACATGATTTATTGTTCGAGCTATAATAATTATTCTATGGAATAACACGATAATTACCTATATCTATTCATCCTACCATAGGTACTATAAAGACAAAAGCTTGCTAATGAAAATGTTAACTATCACAATATATCGCTTGACAGATATTTTAGAGTAATTAATTAAGATAATTAGCTCTATAAATATCAGGTACACTCGAGTGTCATAAAAATATTATGATTGCTATACATGTTTATCCTATATAACGACAGTGACGTTAATAATTTCCGACGTTATTCTTCTCAGAATAAGTACATTTACCCGGATGTTCGAATGTTCTTCCAATAATTGTAGAATGCCTAATTTTGGTTGAAAGCACTTGGTTAATTAATTAATTGAATATATGGTTCAAGTAGTAATAAAATTGAAATTTGGTTTCGATTCCATGAAAATGGGTGTTTTACTCAAGTTTCAATAACATTTCATATAAATCATAATAAACTAGAGAAAAACTATCAAGTATACACATATAATCTTATACTATACGTATGTTATATTTTTTTTCACATAATCAAGTCAATCAGTTTTAAGGATCCAATGTATGAGTAACACAAAGAAAGTCTAAAAGTAGAGAAAAGGGTGAATATAATATGCTTAGATACGTCACGCTGAATGGACGTTCTTTATGGTATGGCTTTCCAATGGCTTTCACATAACTTTGCTTTTGACGTCTACGTAATAGCTGTGATAATGTATCGTAGTACCTTTTTGATTTGTAATATTTCTTATAAAGATGATTTTTCCGTGAATTTTTTAATTGTAATGAGACTAAAAGCTACAACACATGCATGTATAAATTAGTGATTCAAGGATACTTGTTTTGTCAAACAAATATCCGTATGAACTAAAGAGCCCTATTTATTAACTGCCCGTCAATGGTTTGAAAAATCCATTCATTTAATTCCAAATAACTGGAATAGGGTCAAAAGTCAACCAGAAGTTGGAAATTGAATGCAGACTAATTACCTCTTTATGATCCACATTTCAAAACGATGAATTTAAAATGCTCGTAGTTTCCCACTGAATATTAAGCTCACTAATTTACTCAACTAGTCATTAATGTTATTTAGTACAAATGTAACATTTTATAGAATCTCTTTTCAAATATCACGATCGTTTTCAGTTCTACTTCATTTCCATTCCAGACTCTACACAAAATACAGCCGACGCTATTTTAAATTAAAATTTTCCTTTTTATGTTTTATACTGCAGTTTCTGTTTTATAATTATATCCCAGTAAAACCTCATTTGAAAGTCCGCTTCAACGTAAATTATTTACTTTGCGAGATAAGATCTACGACTATATTTACGAATAATTTCTTGCTTACATTTCTGCTTCACAAATATTTGTTTAAATTAAATTAGTTTGAGTGAGATTTAATATTAAATTAAAGTTGTCATAATGCATGATCTTTCATATTATATTTTTACGTAACTACCAAATACAGTCCTGCTGATATCATTTTTCTATGTAATAATGTTAACAGTAAGTAGATACATACACAATCAACTTCGAACAGCTCAGCAAAACTCGCTTGCTATTTCTAGTAAGCTAATCCCTATATTTTTCAGTATTCCAATAGAGATCGTATCTGTGGATCCTCTAAATTGTTGCGGATCCAACACAGTACCCTCAATCTACACAGTTTTTTTTCGTTTTATTTTTAAACGGATCAAAACTCTGGCAGCAAAAATTGGAAGCAATCTCAGCGAACTGTATTTTCCATGCTAGATTTAGAAATTTTGAATCACGGACTGACATCTTGCTGGAACAATTGTAGTTTATGTTGATTGGACTACGTTCATTTGCCGTTCAATTGTACACCGAGTTTATACAGAACTTAATATTAGGTACCTATATAGTTATTAATTCGTATAGTGGTATTAGTAACTACTTGGATGTTTGTGTATTGAATATTAACTTGATTATCGGCTAATTGAACAAAGTGTACCTGTGTGATAAAAATAATTTCAACGATCGACTTTTTTGTTATTTTTATTATTAGATACTAAAAATCATGTAACTTATTTATCAAACAAAAGCGAATGTAGAAGTTAGTTTGCTATGCGCTTTGAACTAGAATTCATCACATTCTCATTTAGACTCATTTGACGAAACATTGTGAGAACTGTGAAGCGTTTACAAACAAGCTAGTTGTACCAACAGCCATTTTGTCAAGTCATTGTCGGTACCTACGCTCCGTCGTAAAAGGAAGCTTAACAAAACATGTAACATACCCTTTTATAACGGAGAATAATGTTTTATCGACAATAAAGCACCTGTTAAATATTTAAACAATGAGCTATTGTGCATGAGCATATATTAAACTCTTTTAATTAAACGGTTTTTCGTTCGTTGTAAATGTAAAATTCGACCATCAGTGACTGCCTCATATTGTTATTTCACATGCATTTCCAATGAATGCTTATATTGAAAGCCCGGGTATTAATTAAAGTTAAGATACTACATATTTTCGAATATTTTATTACTTTTTTTTTTTAAATTTTAAGATAATTAATTGCTAATTCAATCGATCAACTCTATATTAAGTGGCGCGTAACAAGCCAAGCCAAAATTTCGTTCCGTGTCACGTTTAGTTCTCAACCATGTAAAACTAACAAATGTTCTCAAACTAACTCGTTGCAAAGGAAATGTGTTAAAATAATTTTAGCTAAAGTTAGACTTAAATTGAATCTCACGTTCGCAGAATTGCACCGCAGTGCTTCACCACCGTGTTGTGCGGCGTGCCTCACATTATGCATTGTCAACTATAAATGTGCATAATTCTATTTTTTTAACATGCTTATATTAGCTTTACCTTATGTTTCTATACTTGTACATTTGATTGAGAGATTTAGATCTATTTTAAACGGACAGATTTAATTTTAACTTTGTACACTTATCAAGGATCGGTGACAATACAATAACATCATGAATTTTAATCGTGTTTCTTTTTTCAACTCAAATCAAATCAAATATGTTTATTTGCTCGTATATGGTAATATAAATCTATACTATATATGTACTAATACTAATATTATAAAGCTGAAGAGTTTGTTCGTTTGTTTGAACGCGCTAATCTCAAGAACTACTGGTCCGATTTGAAAAATTATTTCGGTGTTGGATAACCCATTTATCGAGGAAGGCTATATCATCACGCTAAGACCAACAGGAGTGAAGCACTGCGGGTAAAACCGCAGGGCACAGCTAGTGTTATACATACAATATTTTTTACACATATACCTACTGCCATTGGCGTGCAAAAATTTTAGTTTATATATATATTCATTAGACTGATAGGTAATATTCTTCTTGATCTTCTCAAGGTTTTTATTGATTGCACGTATGTAGGCTAAGATTACAAACCTGAATAACATTTAAGTTAAACACAGTCATTTTTATACTAGAAGCGAGGGATCACCGTATTAAATATTAAAATGGAGCGTCAATGAATAATTCTACGTCCTTTTCCTGTAATAAATTAAGACAGGTATTTAATTTTCTTTGCCGGTAATCGTAGTGGTTACGTAAAATAAATGTCAAACACTTAATTATATTTTATTCGTTGTGAAATAGGTTTATGATTTTGATAGCATACAAATAGATATATAATAAAATTACTTGTTACCAATGTAGATATTCAAACAAACGGCTTTTTTGTCAAAATGTGATTACAGTGCAGTCTGAAATCATATAGATGAAACCAATCTCTCGTAGCCATATTAACATAGTTCCTACTTATAATAGCTAAACGTAAAAATGTTTTCAAAAGTAAAAGCCTCTAAATTATTCAAACAAAGTAATAGAGTACGCGCCTCAGCTATAAATCACGGATGGCAAGAACAATTTATTGCCTCTGATATACGTTTAAATAACACGGCTTTATTACTTTTGTCACACTCAATATAATTCATGCTGAATATTTCACGAAATCGAGACAGTATTATGGCGCAATACGTCTGCAATAAAATTATATCTTCGAATCAAACAGCGATATTACGGTTATTAGTTTCGATTTATTACTTTTATCAGAGTAAATGTTTTTTATGGACACTTACTTACAGGTATAACACGTTACGTGACGTTACGGTATCAGCTGGAAATAAACGCCTTAAATCTTCTATACCTCCACGATCACCTATACGTAGTATATTATTATTAGTCTGTGCCTATACCTATTATCAGTGGATCCATTGAAATAAGAGGAATAAAATAATTGAATAAAAATAACAAGCGACGGTAAAAGATTTTGAAGAGACGAAGATTACATTTATTGTAAGATTTATTGGTTTGGTCTGACAGACCATATTATGAAAATCCCATTCAAAGGTAGAGTTCGGTATTTACCCAATGTTTCACCTTTATGCCCCGAGGACGCGCTGTCTTTAGAGTAAAGTCTATATTATATATTAGAATATTTATTGTTTCAAAAGTAAAATAAACATCATAGAGTTAAACCATTTAATTACCAAAGTTAACATCCAACAAAATTCGTTATTAGCAGTAAAAGTTTAATATTTCAGCAGCTTTAAAATTTAATCGCAAAATGAGCACGCATTCGATAATTAGTTTTGATTAAAGGGAAAAACATTTTGTAATCACGTTTAAACAACCACATATCAAAACCCCAGCGGCGTACATACATTCGAAGTTGGATTTATGAGCACAACTCCCCCTGGGGCAGTCCTGATCGAACTTTACGAACGGCTTTTTCGCACAATTATTTATGAGTGTATTACATCTGGGATGCAGAGAAAGGTTAAAGGAAGGATCGTTTTTCTATCTTCACTGTCTTGAGGATACGATATAAATTTTAAGGAAAACATTTGCTGTGATATCTGAGCAACTATAGGTAGGTACGTATGGTGAAAACAGAATACTTATTGTTGTAACTCTAGTAAGATCAAAAGAATTAACATTTATCCAAATGTAGAGTCGCTAACAAAGTCGGCGTTTACCATTGTAATAAAATGTGAAATATTATCGATCAAACCAGATCAAACCTTGAGATGATAGGAAATAAAATGGCAAACTATTTGATTTAAATTGTTCTGATAATAACGTTTCGCAAATATGTATTTTCCGTTTAATATAAATCCCAACTCATATTGGGAATTTTCCGAGATTCTTATTTGAAGTGCTAATGTGTTACTTTGACCAATATAAGAGCAATGTTGAATCTTTTGTGAGCCATGATTTGTGAAAACGGAACACAAAACAAACCAATTTACACTATTTTCCTTTTATCACGGTTGTAACTTGTAGGTGGTACCGAAAGAATTTATTTATTATTGTAGAAGGTTGTTTTAGATCATTTAGTAATATTTATGTTCGGTGTTGGGCATTTTTGATAGAACTAAAAGTACGCTTTATAGAGGATGAGAGGGTTTTTTGTATGTTTGCAGTGGATGATGATGGACAGACTATGTATAATTCTAAATAATACTTATCTATACCTCAATTATCTATATTAATCAATAATGTATGAGAAAATTAAAACTCTTTATTACTCCTACATAGTGAATTTTATTACTTAAAGAAAATTCAAATCATAGCTATTACAAGAGATAAGCTATAAAAGCCTTTTGGCAACTACTCAAGAGGACTTGAGCGGGCGTCCGCAAGACGTTGCGGTTGGGCTATTCGTACTATTCGTATTATTCGTACCGTACCATTCGTACTATTCGTACCTATGTAACTTCTACGTGGCTTGTGGTACGAACCAATGATGCTTTTGATAAATGTTAACTGTATGTTGGGACTGTTCACGCTGTGTGAGAGCTTGATATTGTAGATCAATTCACGACTTTTGCTTAAAAGTTAAAACTTAAAATCTTGTTTAATTTTATTTCAATTTCTGAAATCAATTTATCAAAATATACACTTCAATAAATAACATCAAGACCGAAGTTGACTTAGATAAATTGAAAGCACATAGTATAAAAAATATATATATGTAAATATGCAAACATACTTTTCCTTTTCATATTTGAGTCATGAATGTACCCGTGTCTCTTTATTAACCCTTATTTCGAATTTGTCCGTACCACCGGACAAGTACTTTAAAAAAATCCACCGCCCCGTCTAATTCTATTTTTGCAACAAAAAAACTACTAAGCTATTGGGAGGTCGATCAAATTTTAGTAGAAAAATAAATTTTGCATGTAATAACCCAGAGTTTGACAGTTGGCGAAAAAATGTCGGCGAAACTGCGCACTAAGAAAGTCTTTCAGGTAATTTATTAAAAAATATTATTTTTTGCCTATGTTGCGTAGATTTTTTATTTGTTTTTTGTGAATTTAGTCTACTAACGTTCAAATAATACGATTTCATAGCTTTTGCTTACGTTATTCTTTATAATTATCGAGTTTTTCACTTGTCCGCCACACCGGACTTCATCGAAACACCTGTATTTATTGTGTCTTACAGCTTGTCCGTCACGGCGGACCTTGTCGAAATATGGTATGAAAGGTAAAAGATTTGAGTTGTCGGTATTACCAAAACATTACATCTATTCTCAGTACCTATCAACTTGTTAGATACTTCTTATCTACCTAACCTTTACATACGACTTCCCGACGCCTTTGAGTCTAAATATAGAGCAAGTTTTCCCGAACCAGTCGCAGGAACTCAATTTTGCAAACTTACCTTCTATATCGTCTTTACCCTCGTTGCCAACACCTGTGCATAGAAAAAGAAGACTCAGAGAACCATCAGTTGTGACAAAAAAGAGACCCAAGCAAATTCAAAAGCTTTCCCTCTCTTACAAATGGAAACAGAGTACCTTTTTGTATAGAGCCCAGATAGAAGATACTGCAGTAGTTGAAGATTCTCCCGTAGTACGTTCACCTTTAGATTACTTTTTTTCACAGTTTCTTTGTACTTTTATAAAAAATAAGGCTCTTTTACTATTATATTCTTTTACTTTATACTATGCAACTTCTTTCACGTATTCGATTAAGTCCGCTAGGACGGACAAGTCATTTTTACTAAGATTCGATAATGTCCGGTGTGGCGGACATCGCTTTTCTCCATAAGGGTGGGGGGTAGATTTTTTTTTTCATTTTTTGGAGGTTTAGAAAAACCATGGAAACTAGGTTATACAATAAAATTTTAATAAGTTTACTATCACCTTCTCTGTCGAAATAAGGGTTAACTGTCAACTAGAAATATTTTCGTACTCTTGAAATTTGTACGTTTCATTAGAGAATAACACTTGAACTGGAAAAGTCACGTTGGTATCAATTTAGCGGAATTTTCCTGCTTCTCTGCAAACTTTTTATTAACATTATAAACAATTTTTTGAATCCAAAATAACTTAATAACACTGGAAACCTTTCAGCCGTATATTTTTGCATAAAAATTTCGTTTTCTTAAAAGTCTTCGTGCCTCGAGTATAATGTGTTGTTTTTCGAATATACGAGTACCAAGACACGGACGTGTCTACGTCGGTTCGTTTATAAATTTATAGAAAAATGAATAAACTACATAATAAACAGAGTGTGTGCCGAGCACACGTGTCAGAAGTGAAAAAATGCTCCTAAAATATTATTAATTATAGTTAGGTATGGGTTAGGTTCATTACATATTAATTAAATTATGTGTGTTTAGATTTAAATATTTGAGCTTTTTCATGTCTAGAAAACAAATATTGAATCATTTAATGTAATTCCATTAATTTGACACACTTCCACACAAGATTTGAAAATATATTATTAAATATAGACATATCAAGCTTTTATATATAAGCTTAGTATAAACTTTTATATAAGCTTAAGTAAGCTACAATTATCTAATGATACTACTTTCTAATGAAAGAATGTACTGCGCAGTTCCTATCAGTGGTATGCTTTAGTTCAAACCTGACGCGACCACTTGAGCCTAGACTATCGAAGTAGTCTTAGGTTTGCTATTTAAGGACACTCGTAAAATCACGTCTCATTTCCGAGCTATCACGGATAACAACTTGTCTTTCTACATAGCTGGGAAATACAGTTTCTGCTACATTTTGAACTGTTACAACTTTCTTACTTAGTGTGTAATGGATGTAACTCGTGTAAAGTTTTTCTAAGTCATTCTGCCCCTCTTTGGATTATTATGTAGCTCGCTGAAGCGCATAATGGACTTAGGCGCACGTTCGCGCAAAGAATATGAAATTATTTCTGACGTTTTTGCAGCATAATACCGTGATTATACTCATCTCTTTGCTAAAGATATTACCATTACAATTTTCAATCAATATTTTAAAGTGAGTAACACAGTGTTATAACATTTAGGAAATTTTTGGTCAGTTTTATTTTAAAACATAATACAATTTGAGCCCTACACTCGGATTCAAGTCAAAACAGATGGATAATATGATTTCTTCTTTGGCTTAAATCCTTTCTACAAATATTTATATACATAAGGGATACGGTCAATTAAAGGAAAATATTTTTAATTCACCCTTACAGCCTACGGAACTTCAATATTATACAAAAAACGTTCTTAGATTCAAGTGTTATTATTTACATAAAGTTTTGAGGGCCGGTACGTGCCAACAACGTAATGAATATTGATCTCGCCATGGTATGATAAAACATTGCAGGGGAAACTGAATATTACAACAGCCCTGTGACCTGCGGGCTTCGGCAACCCTTCACAACAACAATGCGTATATTGTACTTGAAATTAAAAACGGTATAGAGTCTAATTTCCTAAAAGGAAATCCGTGTCGAAATCCCTTTGAGACAATTTACAAACGGAGAATATTATAGCGAGTTAATCTTCATTATTGCGGCATTAGTTAACATAGGTACTATAGATCATTATTACTATTGTTTCGCGTTATGGTTTAGCTATTCATATTATTAAGTTTGCTTAACAAATACCATTATATAAGAATATTATATAAGTAGATAATAATCACTGTTTGCTATCATATCCTAAAACCTGCAAAAATATTGTGAAATTATTTCCTTTAATGAAAAAAAGTCTTATAAATATCAATTGCTGTGTATCAGATATGAAACGCTACACGAGACAGGTCACATCGGGCGGAGATGGATGGAAATTGCAATATTACAGTGAGCAGAATTAGTCTCGCTGCCGCGCCAACTCACGGGACACACCGATGTATAATAACTGATGCGACAACAAATAGACGAGCGACCTACTTCTGCGATGTGAATAGTAAATACCCAAGTGTATTGGTGTATCGATATCCAGGTACAATTGTATCGAACGCTTTTTCCATATAAATTTATCAGAAAGTATCTGAACAATAAACACTAGACATATTTCTTTGCACATTTTCGATAAGACATCAAAACTACAAGCGAATATGAAGATCAGCATGGTGTGTTCAGGTTTAACCATTTACGAAAAACCTTCGTCAATATTTATGAACAGAATTTAGTTTTCAGTTAATTAATTATACTATTAAGAGAAAAGATAATGAACAAAAATTTAATGTCACACGTGTATACTGCGTATTTTATAGAATTAGTATAACTTAACGTCCAGTAGATTGAACTACATATAGCTACATAATGAAGTTAAGCTAGAGCTAGCTTGTGCAACTAAACCTAAATCCAATAAGTCGAGTAGGACCAGCTACATATACTGACATACAGCGAATCTGACATGATAACAATTGTTAAGCTTCGTCTTTACCGACTTTGAATACCACTACATTTAAATCAATAAAGAATGCAAATAATATGAAAACATTTACATATTATAATGTGTATTTGATGCCAAACATCATCAAGTTTCAATTTTCCAAATACCTTATTTTCTTTCTTACTGCTGCATTGCTATCTTTCTTTAACATCTGTTTTTTATCGTCGAATTTACAGCTTTGGTGGACTGTAAATTGTTTACCGGGAATAATAATGGTTTACGGTTTAAAGGTCAAAAAAATCAATAGGTAGAGAACATTAACCCTAAATTTTCAGTTCTCTTAGCTTAAACAATGTGATGAAGAATAGTATTAATTACAAAAAAATATGTTTGTAAAGAAGGAAATAATAAAAAAAATAGGTACAGTTATAAATTATAATAATGAATTAAGTATGTACCTATTAAATGTTTTAGTAATATAATACCTCACTTACCATGCGTGCATAGTTGTTTGAAATATAATTTTAACAAGGAAGAAACAAAATATTTAAACAACATACAATATAATAGGCCTATGTATCATCCATACTGACGGAACATATCATAGGGCATCCGCACATGTGATACTTCACAGCACACGCGGTTCTTATTTGTCTTCCAGCAGTCATCATTTTTGTCAATCAATCGATTCCAAGGGCATGACCCGCTTTTAATACATATTCCACGAGCGTTTTCACATTTAATGAGAAAATTTCCTAAAATAATTCAAACGATGTCAAAACAAACGTACAGAACAAAGCACTATATACCTACAAAAAATAATCTAGGTACCATCTGTATTTGCGTGTTTACTTTTGAAATCATTTTTATTAAATTCATTTATTGTTCTACCACCAACCGATGTAAACTTTATACAGCCGATTAAAACGTGAATAGCAATGAAATTAAAAATAAAATGCTTAACCATAGTAGCAGTAACACGCAATTGTTTCTTGATAAGACGCGAAAAGAAAATAGAATCGTTAATTGAAAACAAAACACCTAATTCTGGTGATAAATTTAAAAAACGACCTTTTGATAATTGCATTACTATTATAAGAATATCCAGCTGTTACAGTCTTTCTGGATAATATAGCTTAGATACAATGAAAGGACAGAAATTATACGCATAATATTATAAGTAGTTGTACCTGTATCTAATAGAAACCTGAAAACTGAAAATTACATTATCGAATTTTTTAAAAGGTCAACTTACACCGAGAACCTTGAATACCTTATCAAATGAGTGCACTATGTATAGTATTTATCTTATATATAAAATTCTCGTGTCACAATGTTAGTCTGCATACTCCTCCGAAACGGGTGGACCGATTCTCATGAAATTTTCTGTGCATATCGGGTAAGTCTGAGAATCGGCCAACATCTATTTTTCATATGTACCACGGGCGAAGCCGGGGCGGACCGCTAGTTGTAATATATAAGTAAGTAGTTTTACAAGCAAATATAAATTTTATTACTTTACTATGATTAGGTACTATGATTTCAGATAATGGAGTAATACAATTCAATCCTTTTAAATAAAGCACTAATGTAATGCAAATTCAAGATTTGTTAGAGCTATCTTTGGACAGGCGGGCTTTAATTGTCGCTTTCCGTGATTTATTCGTTTATCGTCCGCGGTACAATTGCTCATTGTATTACTACGAATATTTAGTTAATTGTGATAGCACAAGCTCTTAATTACAATATTATTATATGCCGTTATTTTTGAGTGTAGAATTTTATAAAAGCACAAGGGCTTACCGAGGAATACATATACTACGTGCATTAGTCCTTCAGCCTTCTGAATCAAATTTTGGCCACAACAGCTAATATTGACAGACACTACAAAGTCAACATTTCAGGAGACAAGTTCTCTCCCTAATCCATAATTCTTACAAACCGATTAGATCTAGCACGGTAGGAGCGATTATAGGTACCTACATAACAAATAAATCTCCACTATATTTTCTATTTATTAAACTAAAATAGATTATATTTATTCCAACCTGGGACTTCTGGATGTGGAGTCGAAATGTAAAGCAAAAATAATGTGTTACTAATAAAACATTAAAGAGAGTAAACGTACACGATATATTATTTACAAAAGCGGGTTGTTGCTAAAGAAGGCTAAAAGCACTTCGCCTTATAGTTAGGGCTGACACCATTTTGAAATTGTAAAAAATCTACCGTAATGTTTTAATCATAAATTAATGAGAATCCTGTTTGAGTCGGATTTTGAGAATCGTTCATTGTGGTATTTTGAAGAATTATATAACTTTTTCTTATTACAAATTTTTACTTTATTTATTTTAAAGTAATTACCTTTTTATACATATTTGATATTATAATATAATATCCCAGATGATAAATGTATGAAAACAAAGTAATAAATGGAAATAGCGAGATTGACCGATTGCAGCCCTGCTCCTAGTAGTTGCAGCACACATACATGTTGCACATACAACGTTGGATCACACATGCACACGTGGTAAGTAGAATGCAGCGGAGCGTTCCGGGTGTGTAAGTAAGCGGCGAACGTAACACTTACGCGAAATGCATCACTTTGAATATTTAGGTTGGAACTCTAGAGAAAAATTCAGTAATTGCTGTTGCCTCGCGTAATTGCGGCTCGTTTAGGATACCACTTTAACTAATTGAAGTAGCGGTGCCATTTATTTATATGGGGCAGTGATATTTTTATAATAATTTTAATATTCTCATAGTTAATTATTATAATTATATGTAGGTAGTTTTCTTTATTGCGAAATATCTAAACCCACGTTAAACACAGAATAAATTAAAATAAACTAGCCTACAATTTTGATAATACACGAAAACACCTTTACATTTAAAACATTTTTAATCTGATTACACAAACTGAATCTTCATGATAAAACATTTTATGGTGCGTAAAATAAAATTACATTAAGCCTCATTCGGAGATTTTAAATTCGTCTCGCGTTTTTACCGTGGTAATACAATCAGGCGTGAACTTTGCATTCCAGAGAGTTTGATATTTACTTAATATGGAATAAGTATATGTATAGGTATCTACGGTCTACGTTTTCACACTCTACGATGATTAGATGCTTCAGCGAGTCTCAAGATGATGTAGATATACCTAAATCAACAAATAATAAAACATACACAAAATTATAAATTACTAAAGTACTTCAACGGTATGTGAGCAGATATAAGTAGGTATGTAATAAAACGAAGATTGCTTCGTATATTTCAATAACATTCTAGAAGTAATATACTCGACATCCAGTATAGGAATATAATGATATGATATTAAAACCAAAAAAGTACCTACTTCATCCCACATATGCCGATATTGCGATCTGAAAGTTTATAAACGAATTATATTGAAAGTATTTGAATAAGGGAATATATTACGACGAATTAAGCAAAAACTATGTAGAGCCAATTAATACACGGACACATTAATTATAATTTATACATTTTCAAAATTTGCAAGTGAAATATTATCAATAGTCCTTAGGGCTTGTATGGCAGTATATGTTCTTGGCTTATGAGTTATGAGTTATGGCTTTAACATATATATATGATTGGAATATATCTAGTTTCAGAATATTCGAATCAATCTTTAGAGCCACCAAAAGAATTTGGATGTTTATGATAGTTTTTAGATCCTGACGTTTGACCGACTTGTTAACCGTTCAATTGCAGGTTCACGAAGCCTCTAGGGTACGGAGGTCCTCTACGACTAAAAAATTCAATTCGTTTGGAAAACATGTTTTATTTAAAAACCCTGCGCATTGCGGCCTCTTGAAATATTTAGCAGCGGTCATGGGTTGTCTGCTTAAAATATCTGATTTGATTGAATGAATAATAAAGAAGTTAATAGTAAATGCATTGCATTTAACAATTTTAAATTAACTATCAAAAGATACATATCATTTTGGATTTTATTAATGCAGATTTGGGATCAGTGTCGAATGTAGAGTTCTTCAAAATAATATTAAACATTTTCGATAAATCCAAATTGACCTTTTATTTGTATTTGAATTTTTATTCTGAAGCTGCCTTTTAAGGGTGCGTATAAAGCAAAATTTCCAATCTTCTATTAGATGATACGTGTAATATTCAAGACCAAATCTAAAAAATAAAATATATATCAAACTAGATGATATGTTCAACGATTCTGTTTAATCAAAAACATAAAATATAAAAGCATTTTGTGTAATTACTTTTAGTTTTGGTTTTATCTGCGATAAACCACTTTTGGCGCTCTTTTTTTCTCGAGATAAACGTTTGGTTTTGTCACGATAAAAGTATCAAAATATCTCCATACCAAATTTCATGCAAATTGGTTCAGTAGTTTAGGCGTGATTAAATAACAGACAGAGTTACTTCCACATTTATAATATTAGTAGGGATAAAAGCTTACTACTTATCTTACTTATTACTTATTACTTATCTAGCAACGAAAATATAGTGGCTAAGAACAAGTTGATAAGTATTAATCTGTAAAAAAATCATTGCTCTATCATTATAGATCAATGTCCTGGAAGAATACCAGATATGTTTATATGAAGAAAATACCCGCCACATTTCCTCTTTAACTATTGTAAAAATTCGAGTTTCTTATAGTTTTTATTAATCCTAGTCCAAGGTTACGCAGACCATCACCAAGGAGCGTTAATAATATAATAATGAATAAACATTCATAAAATAGTAATGAATAAATCACAATAAATTCTGTTGAAGGAAATTGAATACCTTTTTTTATTTAAACTTTTATATCTTACTGAAGCACACACTAAGATTAAAACGGATAAAAACATAGAACGTAAAGAAGTATAGATAACCGTAATGTGGTACTTACACCGTGGTCGCCATCTGAACTTTATGGAGTGTATGTAAAATGCCTATAAAACCCGTAAACGCGATGCTTATCCAGGAGAAATAAGTATAAAAATATTCGTAGGAAATCATAATATTTGTGTAGTAACAGTGTGTACCTACCTAGTTGTAGTAGTAACTTTTTTTTACCAAATGCAGATAGTTTACCTGAACCTTGGATCTAATTTCTAAACGTTTTTTATCAGATAAACTTACCCGTAGTACTACCTTATTTGTTTAAAAAAATAGTATGATAAAGACCATTCCAAACACTTCTAAATCATGGTAAGCTAACAGCCCAGATCTGCATTGTGTGTCATATTATTTAAGATAAGTTTATTATTACTAAATAAAATCGCTAAAAATGTCCTGTCTTGCAGCAGGATTCAGTTAGAACAGGTGTAATGTAATTTTAAAATGCCTGGCTGAATTTCGTTTGGTAGGAGAGCAATGCAGCGACGCTTCTAAACTCAATCATGCGAGTTATTGAGCACCGGCCTGTAACGTAACGCGCATCACGGTGAGAGAAAGCGCTGTGGTAGTAGTAGTGATATGTGATGCGAGTAAAAATTATTGTCACTTAATGTTACGGTATATAAGATCTGAAGCTATCGACATAGCAGAAGATACATTACCTACTGAGAAAACACTACTTCAGGAGGAAGATAAAGTAAAGCAAGTGGATGTTTTTGAATAGATGCATTATTTATTTGTTGCCAAATAGAAAGAACGTGTTGTAATATATACTTGACGCTGTTAATAGATACCAGTCATTTTCGAAAAAAGATTATGACGTCTAGGAAACTGTGTGTACCTAGGCAGGTATATGTTTTTTCTGTTGATATTTGACTATTGTTAAGCGTAATATGGATAGAGCCTATAGAGCACAAAAATCTGAAGATTTTTGTAACCGATATGGGTACCTACGCATAAAAATTTGTTCAATTTTAATTCTATCCATCTCTAGCCGCAGTCAATATTCTAATGACTACATACCACATATCGATCATGATTAAATAACACTGTTGCACCGGCAGCTTGGCTAATGACCTGTTCGTAGCGCTGGACACAGGGATATTGCATATTAGTGCAAACCTCGCGGCACTGGATATCATAAAATTGATGCCTCCGGTAAGTGTATTACAGGAACCACCACGTTAACATCTATATGTATTTATATCATGCAACCTCCCCAATTTCGATTTTCGCTACCATACACCATAATTCTATTAATACGTAATAATGATATTAGTATGGAAAAGCTGGTAACTACTGGTCGTATTAATTTCCATTCTATTAGTTATTTTAACAAACTTTGTATGTGTGACCATAATAGAAATTTAGGTAAGTAAGATAGGTACTACAGGTGCTACTGGCTCTTATAATTTTTTAAGCTGAAAGTTGAAGCCTGTTCCACGCGAGTAAATAATGAACAAATAGCCTAGGTATCTTATCATTTTATCTTTGTTTTGGGACACACCAATTACTGAAAAAGCACTTTTATAATACCTAATTAATAAAGGACCGGTAAGAAAACTGTACAAAGTACGCGTCTGTATTTCTTATAAACTCGAAACTTCTAGAAGAAAAATTTAAATAACGTTCCCACCAATTAGTCTTCCTAAACTTACTTGAAAGAATTCCATTAGCACTCTGGCACATTTCATTGTGCAAAGTTAAAATTTCAAAGGGTCAAGTTTCAGAGCGGTATTGTTGCTTCCAGTTTTAATGAAAGTATCACAAAGCAGCTTACGGGGTTGCTGCCGTGCAACTTTTTACCTTTCAAGGAATAAAAGGAAAACTCGCAGAGTAGCATAACTGGCTAACTTTTGCACTAAAACTTTTCAGGTTTCAGGTGGGTTTCACTTCCACTCCAGTAAAGTTGTTAAACGAAAAATTTTACAATTTTACACAAAAAATGCGTCTTCTCTGACCATCTTTCCGGAACAATTAACGTAGTTAGGTACTAGGTATGTAAGTTTATTAAAATTATTCTGCAATAACAATGTGTGTTTTAGTTGCATATTTTAACCAACTTATATTATATTCTGCTTTCAAATCTGCAACTAAAAGGTAGTTTGATGTTTTAATAAAACATCACAGTCATTCTTGTGTTCTAACATTTAGTAGACACAAAAACTTATAAGTCTTAGCAATTAGTTATAACTTATAACTTTCATTCACATACCTATTTTGCGAGCTCTGATTCAACCTACCTTGCTTTTCTTTAAATAAAGCGCCATCTAGATCTAACTAGTTCAAGCTTCAGCTGCAGCTCGTTTTAAAAGCCTGGGCAGTGGGCATGGATTTAAACGCTCAAAAATTAATTAGCTCATTAATCTATAAATCTCTTTATTTTTTTGTTTATATTGCACGCCTCATAAGCGAAGCGTTGAGGTGGGTACTACTGTCACTTCGCGCAAAACATCTGATTTTTCAAACTTAAAATGTCTTTATGTATCATACATTGCACTTGTAAGATAATACATACACACACATATTAAGAAAAAACACTATTTTTAACGTTCATGATATTTTTGATGTCATTTTTGTTATTTAAACTAGTTAAAAAACAGTTTAAAAAAGTTCTGTCTTGGACGTCCGTGTGTCTGTATGTGCGGATCCTTTTTCTTGTTAACACGATAGCGACCGAAATACTTTACTAATCGAGTCTTTTTTTTTCTCTTACGCTTGAGTATGCTCAGGAATAGAACCCTTTCATTTTTCAGGGTCTGATTCGATGAGGTTTAATTGTTATTAAATAAACAAAAATAATAATTAATAAATATTTATTAAAAAAAAATTATGAGGCGTGCACTTTTGGATTTTCCAAATTATTTAAAATTTTATAGTCCAAGATGAAGCTGCCCAAATATAACACTCCACAGAAGTATATCTAAAATAAAAACGATATATATATAATCGATAGGTTGATGATGACGAGTCCATATTATTTATAATTGATACAAATATTAACGATGCATGACCAAAAAAATGTTATAAAAACTAGATTTTAATCTTAGATTACAAAATAAAAGACAGATGGAGCGTTGCCGAACTAAACTGAATAATTTATCGTCATTTCCATAAAGCTATGTGTGCTGTCATTTCGCCGTTGCACTGTACGTACACGGTGCTTCTGTGTGGGTGTTATGTTACCAGATATTGAAAATTTTCCCAAAATTTTCCCCAACTACGGAAGAAAGAGGGTTATGTTTTTCGAGTGTATCTATGTATAATATTTCTTTGGCACGTCCGTATTTCTTTGCAGTATAAACCGCTGAACCGATTTTGATTTATAAGGTGACATTGCAATCATCTGAAATATTATGGTAGTGGTGTTAGAAACGTTGGCTACATAAATTAGCTGGCAGGTTTTAATTTAAATTTTATATAAATTCTTGTTTATGATATTTTTTATAATATTGTAAAAAATCTATTGTTACATAAATGATAAATTTTTAATTAAATAAAT
The DNA here is from genome assembly GCF_061535395.1 of Colias eurytheme. NCBI lineage: Eukaryota > Metazoa > Arthropoda > Insecta > Lepidoptera > Pieridae > Colias > Colias eurytheme. The sequence goes on along the minus strand of NC_142981.1, from coordinate 4,025,455 downwards.
TACATAAAAAATGTTTCAAAATTACAATGATTACCTGATATTATTATCTTTTATTTTCAAAATATATGAATGCGGATAGCGGTAATTTTTAGTCGAGAACACGGGACATTTTATTTTAGAAAGAAAGAAGGAAGAAACCATTTATTCCAGTACACATAAACACACAAATTAAATTATGAATAATTAATTGGCAGTGTGAATTATGAATAATAGGTAATAGAAAACATGAATTTATGTATGGTTGTTTGCGCTAAAAAAGGAAGCCACTCAGGATACCTGAGGCATAATACCTTAACACTGATTTTTCAGTGACACCTTACGACATCCACATCCGCTTTACTGGATAATAAATAAATATAATTCCTGAATAATAATAATTTTGTCATATCCATCACGGAGTTCAAATGAATTAAATCGCGGGCGAAAACGACTCTTATACGTTTTTAAGCTATATAAAAGAAACAAAAAAAGTATTATGCTTATTAAAATTATCTAATAATGATCATGAACCTTTATTGCACTGTACAAACAATCACATTCACGATCGAAAAATCCAACAGCACTACCCCGAAGATCTTTTAACTATTTTACCGTTTTACCCATAAAAATGGCAAATTCATTTTCAAAATACTGGCAGCATACGTTGAAGTTTTGTATTCCTTCGTATATGTAAAATTATTATTTGTATACAAAATTAAATAAGCCAAATAATCTACAGAAAACCTGTAAAACGATGTTTTATCTTTTTGTTTGTTTTCGGGAACAAATTTTACAGCGTTTTAATATCACAAGACAGCATTTTTTTACTAAAATAACAAACCCCTTATGACGTATTGCATGACACTAGAATCGCTATAGCACTGAAGGAGTTTCGTATTCGTTTTTGATTTCGTATTTTCTTTAACAAGGGCGATGGATGATTGTCATGCTCCATCTGCCTTTTATTTTGTAATCTAAGATTTTAATCTTTTCAAACCAATTTCAAACTAAAGATGACTGCTTGGATGATCGTGGCCGGATCGCATTGTACAATGGAAATATTGAAATTTTTTATCTGTCTAAACTGTCATGTCAATGTCATTATGTCAAAAGTCAAAACAACGTGAATCAAAATGATGTCAATTCCCCGCACGATAACATTGTAATTTTTTTAATTATTTTCAATTCCATCTTTATTAAAGGCATTTGAAGTGCATACACTTAAGTGTTGAAATGTTTATAGAGCAATATTATGCTCAAGGATAGTTCTGTTAAATCAAAAAACTAAGTTCTTATTTTCATTATGTTTACGTTATGGTCATGGGTGAATACTTATTTTATTAAATATATTAACTAAGCTATTCCATAAAATATTAAACAGGTAGTCTCTTTTAGGGTGCAAATTCTCATGGCCAGCTAGGCCTTGATAAGGTTAGTGAACAAGTGGATACACCTACTAAAATCTTGTCAAATGATTGTAGTAATGTCAATCAAATTGCTTGTGGAGGGGGGCATACCCTTCTTTTAGATGATGACGGAAAACTTTTTGCATGCGGTTGGAATTCCAAAAAGCAATGTGGCCTTGAAAACGATGTGCACAAATTTCAAAGGGTATGGTCTTTGAGCGGTATCAAATTTACAAATATCTCATGTGGTTGGGACTTCAGTTGTGGTGTTACCGACGATAAATTCTTATTTGTTTGGGGTTCCAATAGCCATGGGCAGTTGGGATTACCTAAAGAGCAGTTTCCGGAAGCAATAAAACCTATTAGATTACATGTAAATGCATGTTCTGTATCAATGGGCTTGAGGCATACTGCTATTATTAACTCAAAGGGTGAAGTATGGATTACAGGATACGGTAAGCATGGACAACTTGGTCTAGGTAAAGATGTGCTTATTTCAGATAGGTTCCAAAAAGTACCAATAACAAATAGACTAACACATGTAGCTTGTGGGCAGAATCACACAGTAGCTTGGTGCTCAGATGATAAAGCTCTGTATGTTTGGGGAGATAATAGACATGGTCAATTATTACTGACTTCTGAAAAGTATAAAAAGATTTACAAACCTGAGAAAATTGATATTGATGTCAAGCAGAAAGTTAAGAAGCTTCTTAGTGGATGGACCAATGTTTTGCTGTGGTTAGAAGATGGCCAGCTTCTTACATGGGGTAGGAATAACTATGGCCAGCTTGGCACAGACAAGCCCTTTGATGGGAGCATCATTCACATTAAGTTACCAGGTAGTTATTTAAATTTTAACTTTTATTTACTGTTACATTTTTGTCCAAATAATTGTATTTTCAATATAAACCTAAAGCTATATTTTATCATGTATCAAGCTCCATCTTACTACTAAGATTAACTAAATTTTCTGTTATGTTTTTTTTACATACACAACCCCAAATCTGCATCTATTATAATTTTACAGATGGTAGACAAGTTAAAGACATTGTGTTAGGGTCAGAACATACAATTTGTCTTGCAACAGACAATACACTGTGGGCCTGGGGATGGAATGAACATGCAAATACAGGAACAACATCAGCAGATTTAGTATATTTCCCAACATTAATACCTTTAGATCATGTTAATTTGAAAGTAAGCCAAATATATGCTGGAGGTGCACATAATTTTATAGTAACTAACAATGAAGAAAAGGAGAATGACAATAGCATGAGTTAATATGAGTAATGATTTATTATCTTTTAAACTGCTTTTTTTCCTACATCTACAGCAGAGATGTGTTATTTATATCAGTTCAAAGTTGTGTTAAACAATTAATATACTTAATATTTGGTGATAACCTAGTTTTTAATGTTTAACATTAATACTAGTTACAATTAACTTATCTGTTTAAGCTTGTACGTTGTATTTTTTTTTTCTATAAAATATTAAAACTTATGAAATAAGTTTCAGTTATAATCAACTGTGATAAACTATTAAATTTATTAGAAATGCTTATTTTGTTTATTTTACATATACTGCCTATTGACCAAAATATATAATTATGTTTACATTTAGTTTTATTAGCTGTTAAGATAAAAAAATAGGCCTGAAACTGGTAAGCGTAGTTAATGTAAAATTTGAAAGACATTTCAATGTTATGGTTGGTAAATAATAAATAAAAAATAAATATTAAAACTATATTCAACATCAAATAATATTGATATGGATAATTCGTGTAACAAAAAATTTATTGATACATTAAAAATACTTATTTTAGAGAAATCATAGCTTTTATGACAAGGTTACATTTTTATCACTAGCCATATTTAAAAATACATTTGCATTGTAAGGCGATACTTAATACTTAGAATGTTTATAATCAGTTTTCTGCCAAGATAACAATTGATAAACAAGGGTAGTTGACCACTACTGCTTGCCACTGTTTAGCACTTTCACCTTTTCCTTTCAGACTTTTGTGTCTTACGTTTTTCTTTTTTCTCTTCTTTTAATTGTTTTTGCTTTTCTCTGGAAAGGTTAAACATATTATGATATTAATGCTATGATGGTATTTAAGATCTCTATATATAACCATAATATTTATTACTATTGCAATTTTAAGTGCAACAATTTTAAAAATTATTTTTTTAGCAACAGGCTGGCAAATATAAAATTTTTAGTAATAAATAAAATACCTGTCTTCTCTATCTTTTTCTTTCTTCTTTTGTGCTTCGAGTCTTGCTTGTTCACGTCTCTCTTTAGCTGCTGCAGCTACATCTAAGGCGTTTGTGTTCTTAACTAAATCTCCACCCTCAGAAACATCCACTGTTCCTACTTCTTCCTGTAATTTGAAAATAGTTAAAGTAACAATATCCATATTTTCATAATAAATAAAGTATCTGCACTAACAATGTAAAGCTGAAGAGTTTATTTTAACACAGCAATCTTGGGAACTATTAGACTTGTATCAATTTTTATTTCACTGTATAATATGTGATCCCAGAATCAATAGGCTATCTTTATACCACGGGTGAAGACGAAGGAGAGCTAATTTTTTATATAAAGTTTTAATAAATAAATATTTTAAATGTACCTCATTATCAGAGAGCTGACTATACTGTGATAGAATGGCCTCACGTATCTTCTTTTCTTCGTCTGTATATTCTTTTCGAGTTGTAGTCGCTAGTGACTGAGATTCTAGCATTTTGGTTAATTGAATATCGACATCTATATTGGATACTTGCTTTGGACCCTCCTGATTTGGTTTGCACGACTCCCATTTCTCAATTATTTCGTTAACGTGTATTGTTATATCGTTTTCCTGTGGAGTACATACAAGATTTGATTAATAAATATTGTAGCAAATAATCAATGAAATATATTATATCCTTATTAATATTAACCAATAAATGTTCCTTGGAGGCTTACCACAATTTCAGACAATAGGCCTTCTAAAGCATCTTTTTTTTCATCTATGGAATCTTCGCCTTCTAATATACCTGAAATATAGGATCCAAATACTCCTTCATCAGTTTTTAAAGACTTTAATTTATCGCTTAACCACGGCTCGAAATCCGTCATGACAGCCGCCATGTTGCTCATTTGACAGTATTTTTTTTTTCAACATTATTTTGCACAGATGAGATGTTTACCATATTGTTAACTGGTTAAATTATTATTGCAAATAAAAATATAGAATAAATTCAACGCATACAAATATATAATTTATCATTTTCATAATATGATTATAATATTTTTATATTATATTGAATCGATACAGAAACATATTGAACATCCGTCCTGACTTCAGTCAGTACAGCACTATTCTAAATTTGACATTTCGCCTTGTCATTGTATTAGCGGTGCATCGGTTATTACTAAGCAAATTCAATACATTCGTTTTGTTTTACTAACTTGTAACTAGTTTTTAAACTTTTAAAATGTCTGCTCGTTACGATAGAGCTATTACAGTCTTTTCACCAGATGGCCATTTGCTGCAAGTAGAATATGCACAAGAAGCCGTCCGCAAAGGATCAACTGCTGTATGTACTTTTGTAGTTGCTTGAGAACGGGAATTTATTGGATTATTATAAATGTATGGTTTATTTTAGGTTGGCGTAAGGGGTAAAGATGTCGTAGTGTTGGGCGTTGAAAAGAAGTCAGTTGCTAAACTTCAAGAAGAAAGAACAGTAAGAAAAATCTGTCTTCTCGACGATCATGTGGTAATGGCTTTTGCCGGTTTGACAGCAGATGCTCGTATACTTATAAACAGAGCTCAAATTGAATGCCAGTCTCACAAATTGACAGTGGAGGATCCAGTCACTCTGGAATATATTACCAGATATATTGCTGGACTCAAACAGAAATACACACAAAGTAATGGTCGTCGCCCGTTCGGTATCTCATGCCTTATTGGAGGTTTTGACTATGATGGTCATCCTAGATTGTTCCAAACTGAGCCATCAGGTATTTATTATGAATGGAAAGCCAATGCAACTGGCCGATCAGCCAAAACTGTGCGAGAATTCTTAGAAAAGAATTATACTCCTGAAGAAGTTGCCTCAGAAAATGGTGCAGTAAAGGTGAGAAGACCCTTATTACTTATTTAAATTGTTTTTCAGTATAAACAGTATTAGAATGGTGGCAATACAATATCTGTGAAAATTCAAAATCTTTAGCAAAGAATAGGTATATCAAAATATAATTTTATTTTTCAACACCTATGTATATTAAAGCCTTCTTCACTTGCATTATCAGGATAAAAAGTAGCAAATTATAAATCTCCATATTTCACACAGTTCCATACATTCATCCACACAAATACTCCTTCATCAGTTTATACACTCAATAAGCAATATATTAGCATGAGAAGATAAAGGTTCAATTTACATATTACTAGCTTTAAGCTGCATAGACTTATAAATATTTATACCTACATTCCTTGATTTTTATATATTTTATTATTATATGCGACAGACTAAATATTTATTATTAAATTTTCCATTTTGTCATTACAGCTTGCGATTCGGGCCCTCCTTGAAGTTGTACAATCTGGTCAGAAGAACCTTGAAATAGCTGTCATGAGACGCAACCAACCCATGCAAATGTTAGATTTGGACACTATCAACTCATATGTTACTGTTATTGAAAAAGAGAAAGAAGAAGAAGCTGAGAAGAAAAAACAGAAGAAGTAATTTTATTTTGTATTTTTTATGATTAATACACGGCATAAGGAATATAATAAATGTTTATTTTAACCATATTATTGTACTGAACTTATGAATTAAGTAAATCAATAGTTTGAGATATTTGGGAATACAGCTCCTTCAAATTGGAGACACTGTCTTGACTGGAGCTCTTATTTATCATTATGTCATTAAACATCTGATCCCATTCTCCATGGTAATGATTAGCGTTTTCATTGGACTGTAAATATGTATTAAAATTATTACTTTCAGTATAATATAGCTTCTCTTTAATATATAAAGTTAAACACTCTGTTTAAAACTTCATACTGGTTTAAAAAAAATATCTCAGTATTTGAAAATAGTATAAAGTATAACACTGTACCTCAACAAAGCTGATATCATCATTTTGGTCATTGCTCACAGATGGTAAGACACAATTTAAAGAATTATTATCTTTTTCCTTTTTCTTGGTAATACCTTGATCAATATCATGACCAATATTGAATTCGGCAAGCAATTCAACGCCTGAATTCTCTCCAGTGTGTTCAGAATCAAGGTCAGGCATGTTTAGAAATTGAGCTGAATAATTATCATTGACTTGCTGACATGAATCATCGGAGAAATTGATAAGATTATCTTGTGAAATATCACTATAAACATATTTTTTATTCACATTAAATAATAATTATGTACTTATAAAAGTTATGAATCTTGTGAAATTAAATTTACTTGAACTAAAACTTTATCTTACCCATAAGCCTCTCCACCTATATTATCATTTGGCTTTACCAATTTCTCCACACCTGTAAGGAGTGACTAGTAAGGGATTGGGTGCAGTAAGGATTTAATGATTGGAAATTATGGTAAGTGAAGGATAAATATATAAACAAATGGTAAGGATTTAGGTAAGGACCTGTATGTTGTAACTCTTTCTGGATATCTTTGGCAGTCTCATCACAGGGTATAAGCCAGTCCAGTTCAACACTTTCTTCATCTTGATATTCATCTTGTTCATCTATATGAAATATCAAATAACATTTATTTAAAAGAATATTATTTTTAAACATGATAAGTAATTAAAAAGAGTTTTATTAATATACCCTCATAATCCATGTTACATGCTGGTTTTGGAGAGGTTTGAATGTATAAATCCTGAGCTGCTTTTTTGAGTGCAATTTGTAAAGCTCTTCTAGCTTTTTGTAATGGTGTAACATAAAGATTTTGGTCGTTACTATATAAATTCTGCCAAAGAAAAAGAAAATTATAAAATCAAAGCTACATATTATATAGTTTATATGTACCTAACAATTTAAAACTACAACAAACCTTTGGTTTGAAGTTTTTTTTAATGGTTAGCGCCTTTCTCGTGATCTTGTTAAGTAATTCTGGTCTACCAAATTGAAAATAATCATGAATATATTCATGCATATATGGATTACTCGAATTGCAAAGCGGATCTTGTAAATGTGAAGTAACTTTGCGGAATCCATATAAATTTAATTGTCTTACAAAGCTAGAGATATTGGTAGTTTTAAAAATGGAATGATTACATTGTAAATAAGTATGCAAAACGCGATAATTCAGGAGAATAGTGCGCCCAGTACCACCCCATAATATTGCATCGGTATGCAAGTCCAATAAATACCAAAGTTTTTGAGGAAACCGCATCTGTCTAATAGCATTTGTTACTTCTTGCATGATATTTTTTTTTAATTTCCATACAATTCTAAGGGAAAGGCGTTTCCATAAATTAATTAGGTACGTGTAAGTTAAAACTCGCGCCTTTGCATTGGTCAGAATGACATGCGTCATGCCATTGTTTTTTTATCTTTTTTTTTTGTTGCACATATACCTAGCCAATGGAAGCGTAAAGAATAGTTAAAATTTAACATATAAATAATTATCTACCTAGATTTTTTCATTGTTTCCTCATTTATTGTATGTAAAATAAAATATTTCAATATATAATTTTAGCAAGTGCTGACACTGAAGTTATATATTATCTGTTATTTTTAATGACATTAATGACAATCTACATCACCATCAGTGACAGCGCTCTGAGGTGACAGCAGTGTTTTTGTTTGCCTGCAAAAAAGAATTTTAGTTTGTTTATTTCTTGGTAATATATGCTTATTATTAATGATTTAATAGTTTTAAATATAATTTTAGTCACAGGGCTGTCGCAGCTATACATGGTTTCTTCGTAAAGAAATAAGACTGGGTCAAAACAAGAAATAACAATGAATAAATCAAGGTATGATAAAATATTGTTTTGTCAGTTTTTGTTCAATAAATTTATAAGACCTTTCACAAATTGATTCGCTTTTTATGCAATTTTACATTGCAGGTTCTCTATGTTGCTCTTAGAGCCAGGAGAAATATATTTCGAAGATTATTCTTGTACTATGAATGATAACAATACATTAACAAGTGGAATCTTAACACCGGGTCGTTTAAAAATCTGCTCAAAATCTCTTGTATTTGAACCTAGGGATTGGGTGAAACCTTTAATAAAATTACATTTAAAAGAATGTATACAGATATCAGAGGTACATGGCTGTGATAAGAAAAATGTGATAAGAGTTGAGATGAAGCAGTATTGTGAAATGTTAGAAGATAATATTTTAGCTCCTTACAAATTTAAATATGAGAGTAAAGACTTTTATTTCTTCTTGGACTTTGTTTCTGTGGACGAATGTTTGTCTGAAATGCTGCAATTGCATAGAGCATCATCTTTGCATGCACCAGAGCACAATAGTATGATAGCTACCATCATGCACTCTAGGTACATGAGGATGGTGTTTGATCCTGTCATGATGGATGATTATACAGAAGAAATACTATGTGAATTTCAAGTTGAAAAAATATCACCTCTAGTTAGGCATCAAGGAAAACTAGCTCTTACACCTACTACTCTTTATTTTCAACCCTTTAATAATATTGAGTGTGTAAGTATATTATATAAAAAGTGTAATCTAACTAGTATATACCATACTACAATCCTATTTATATAAGTTCGTTTTATTCTAGAGTCCTATTCTGAAAGTGAAGCTTGCACAAGTTAAGAGGATGTATAAAAGAAGATTTTTACTCAGGCAAGTTGTATGTATCAATATTATGGTGTTTGTTTGCTTATATCTCTAACATTAGATAATGTGTATTTTTTTTAATTATTATAAGATATTGTTGCTTTGTTATTAATAGAGTATTTGACTTAAAATTAATTTTGTATGCAATTTCAGGGCCTCGAAATATATAGCGCAGAAGATAGTTCAATACCACATATTTATTTAACATTTCAAAGTCCAGAGGATAGAAATAAGGTATACAATATTTTAGAAGGATTACCTGATGTGAAGTTAGAGAGAGTTCATGTGGAGGAGATGACATTGCAATGGCAAAATGGAATTGTATCTAATTATGACTATCTCACATATCTTAATTGGTGTGTATTTGAATATGTATCATAGTTTATTTAATATATTAATATAAATTGGGTATAGTCAAAAACCAACAATTTTTTAAATTCATAAGACTGGGATATACATACCAGATGTTTGTATAGTTTTATTATTTTTCTGTTAAGTTAAAAAGAGATATATAATAGAATACAAATTTTCACAATCTCAGAAAGAAAGATCCAATAAATTAATGTTTGCTTATACCTAATATAAAATAAATTCAGCCTTGCAGATCGGAGCAAAAATGATCTCACACAATATCCAGTGTTTCCATGGGTAGTTGCCGACTACACTTCCGATATATTAGATTTAAATAATACAGAAACATTTAGAGATTTATCAAAACCTATGGGAGCTTTGAATCCAGATCGGCTAGAAAAATTGCTAGAGAGATACCATGAAATGTGTGACCCAAAGTTTTTGTATGGTTCACATTATTCTGCACCAGGTCTAGTTCTCTTTTATTTGGTAAGAATATGTATAAAATATAAAATGAATACACACGTGAAAAAGTAATATATTCATAATGTATATGTATATTTTCAGGTCAGAAAATATCCACAGTATATGCTGTGCCTTCAAAATGGAAGGTTTGATCACCCAGACAGGATGTTCAATTCTGTTAAAGATGTTTATAGTAATTGCTTGAGGAACATGTCTGATTTTAAGGTAATAAATTGTTTGGGTTTCAAGAAGGATAGTATGTATATCGTAAATAATACCTAATTATAGTGAATGCTTTACAGGAATTGGTTCCAGAATTCTATGATACTAGTGGCAAAGGTGACTTTTTGGTTAATAATTATGACATTGATTTTGGTGAACGTCATGATGGCGCCAAGGTGGATAGCGTGAAACTCCCAGCATGGGCCAGTTCTCCGGAGGACTTTATCAGTAAACTGCGAATGGCGTTAGAATCTGATTATGTTTCCAGGCATTTGCATTTGTGGATTGATCTCATATTTGGTTATAAACAGAGAGGTGAAGAAGCTGTTAAAGCTTATAATGGTGTGTATTTTAATAATTGCATTTCAATAGATTTTTAATTTTAAGTACGTATAACACTGTTTTAAATGTTTAAAAATGCAGTTTCTTACCAATTTATGACTTAAAGATGGGTAATATTACAAACTAGCGGTCCGCCCCGGCTTCGCCCGTGGTACATATTTCGCAATAATAAATTAAAAAAAAATTCTTTATTATATTAGTATAGATAAGGACATAATATCATTATGTTCCAGTCTTCCATCATGTTTGTTACGAGGGATCCGTCGATCTCGAAAGTATATACGACATGAATGATAAGCACGCTTTAGAGGTACAGATTATGGAGTTTGGACAAGTGCCTAAGCAATTGTTTACGAAACCTCATATACGGAAAATTGTGTCGAAAGTAGCAAAGCCACTACCTAATTCATTGCCTCATGAATACAAAATGGAATGTGTCGATGAAATCAAGCTGCATAAAGAGGCAGTAACGTGTGTGCTTCGAGATGGTTCTAGAATTGTTTCTGTTGGAAAAGATGGGACGTTGAAAGTATATGATGTAGAAGGCAAGAAGCAAATAAGGAGTGTGATACTTAGTACCACTCCATTGAGCTCTTGTGTGATGATTGACGAACATACCGTTGCGGCTGGCGCTTGGGATAATGAAATGTAAGCATACAAATTTAATAAAATATTATAATTCTTCTATACTAAATTGTTAAATTTATATATGCATTGAAGTTTTTTTACTTTTTGTATTTAATAGTCTCAGTACTGTACGCCTAGGTGTACCGCTTCATAAAAAAAAGTGAAGCAGACTATCTGATACTTAGTGACAATTGCTGACCATAGGATAGTTAAATGTAAAAGACGTTGTTCTTTTATAATGTTACTCATGTAATATTATTATTGTTTTAGATACTTATATGACGTGGAATATGGACGGGTGGTTGAAAGTTTTCGAGCCCACGATGATTCTGTTAGTTGCCTACTGTGGTTGGACAGAGGTAATATAATTATTACATTCATGTAGAATAAAAATCATTTATTTTTTTTATTTCGCTTGATTCGAAATTAATCAAGTTTAATAAAGAAAAACATCTTATGTTTTTCAGAACGGCTTTTAATATCAGGAGGGTGGGATTGCGTTGTACGTGTATGGGGTAGTGTTGGGAAGATGGGGCAGGCTTTGAAAGGGTTGAAGGCAGAATTTGACCACGATGGGAAGATTACCGTCCTTTCTAATAGGTAAGCCTTACATTTCTTATAGGTAAGCCTTACATTGCCTCGCTTTATTATTAACGAACAAATGAAACAAAAAAAATACATCTATTTTCCAGAGACTTCACAATCAATTACATACTTTTTTTTTCTTTGCAGACGACGAAACTACGAATTGGACATACTAGCAGGCACGACTGACGGTGAAGTATTTATCTGGGAGTACAGGTCCAAGGATTTGCTGAACAAAATAAAGATCCATTCGTCTCCAGTATGCGGAGTATCGTTTCTCTCTGCCGATAGAATAGTCACTCTATGTGAAGATGGTGATATGACAGTCACGGATTTGAGCGTGTTGAATACGGTAAGTTAAAAAAAATAGGTATCTCACTAAAAATAATATTAAACGCACCTGCCAATTTTGATAAATAAAGAAGATTCATGTTTTATTTTAATTTGTTTAATTCTGGGTACGAAATCTGTACCTTCTCATTGTTTTTGATTTGATTTGAAATGTCAAAAATGACTACCGATTTCCAAAATTCTTCGTTCGTAGAATTGTGGATTCTATTATCCTCCATTATCCCTTAGTGACATCGATATTTACCCTTCTTTTATTGTATGATATTTTAAATATAGGTGTTTGAAAAGCGTGTGTGCGTGTCGGGCCGCTCGCTGTGCAGCGATGGCGCGAGCGCGGTGTGGCTCGGCGCCCGCAAGCAGCTGCTGCTGTGGGACATGCTCACGGCCACTTGCCTCGCTGAGCATGACGTGCACGATGGTACGATATATTTGTTACACAGGTGTTCGACAAGTATCATCTAAGTATCATCAAAATTCGTTCAGTTATTTTCGTGTGCAAGGGTAATAAACAACCACAGAACATATAAAAGAGGTTAGAAAGGCGTTGCAGGCAGGGCAGACGCGCCAAGGATATGGCCACTGCTCACATCTATGCGATCGCGCTGTTTAGTCACTCCCTATCTGCAACGGAGAGAAGCTGCGAACGCAGCGACAAAATTATTAGAAAATGGCTTCATGTGCGGTAATTATTTGCCGTGCAAGAAGCAAAGTGCTTAACTTAAACAAAGGAAGTATTTCATTTTATCGGAAAGTAAAAAAACAACGATATTTTAGTATAAGTCTTTCAAAATGTCCTTCAAATAATTCATTACCCAAAAATATACATTGCGGGCTGCATTTGCTCGTCATTTTCAACACGTCAATTAGAACGCGTAATTGTAGTGCGTACAAGTGCGTAGCATTGCGGTATTAGCTCTAGTGCTGGGCGTAGTTAACGTAGGCGCGTTAAGAGCGCGCTATGCGTCCACGCTTGCAGCGAATATGCAATGAAAGGCAGAATTATACATTTCATGTTACGTTTCACCAGTCTGTACCCACCTGCTTAAAATATGTTCTAATTGTGTTTTATTTCGTTTGTTTTGGTGACATAACGTTATGCTAATTTTATCTTTCACGTAACTCGAGTTATCGTTATGTATGTATTCAGATGACTTGCATTTATTTTAAATTATATCTATACATATTTTAATTGTTTCAGATATGGTGCAGAGTATTTTCTTCGATGGAAAATCAGAAACTTTAATAACTGCCAGTGCGGATAAGACAATAAAAATATGGAGTCTCGATAAAAATTCTTGACAACAAAGTTATGCTAAAAATCTCCAGAGTATTGTTAGATTAAGCTATGATATTATCCACATGTATCTCAGTTTTGTATAACTATAAAAAATATAGTATTTTTTTATATATATAATGGAGTTTTATTGTGGTATCATATTAACATTTATGAATGCGTACAGCGTAAGAGGTTTTAGGCCGGTTGCAGAGTTTCACCGACCATCAGTGCGTACGTCAGTCGCGCTTGTCATATGTATGGAAATTCATAAAACCGTTTATAGCTAGACCGACCATACGCACGCGTATTTCCATACATATTATGACAAGCGCGACTGACGTACGCACTGATGGTCCGTGAAGCTCTGCAACCGGCCTAAGAATTTTTAACGCCTATTTTATTTTTTGGCAATATAATATATGAATCAAGTAGGTACATTTTATTTTATTTCATTTCTTTAAAATTCAGGTACTACGATCTATAATATATTTGTATTTTGTTGTACGAAAATATTTACGAAAACATAGACTGGCTATGCTACAACGTGCTCTAAATCATTCTGACGACCGGAAAATCGATCCACGTAAATTAATACGTTGATCCTGTTTGATTAGTAAATCAACCTATCTACATTATTGTAGAACGTACCTTTATGTATTTACCTAACTTTGTTTCTCTGTATTAATGCATAGCAATTAGGCACTATCATAATCATATTTCTAAGCAGGTTTTAATTATTAAGCCTTTAAATAAAATTATACTTTAATTTATTATGAATAATTAATGTTATTGTTACAATGATATCTGCATTGCACTGCACTTACTGATGTGATAAAAGTTTAGGAAACGTAACTTTCACTTTATTAAAACACAGAAAACAATTATTTATTATGCATGATTTTCATTTATTATTTTCGGTATTAGGGCGCTAGGGGCGGTGATATGCAACGGATAATAATTACTTATTCAATATTATTTTATATGCAAGAAAACAATTTAAATATGTAAATGTGCATTTTTATTCAAGTCCTAAGCATTAATCTGCATCTTGTCAAATTGTTTCTCAGAGGAACAACGAATACCTGGCAAGAATGACACAAATAAAATAGCATAGAATGTCCAATTAATATAATTAAAAACTTAATAACATGATAATTCACTGAAATTATTAAATACAACAATTAATTCATCTACACAATAACAGACTCTACCATTGTCTTCTTGATGAGTTCCCCGAAGTTTTCGGTTACCTCGCTGGCGTCACCTTCTGACGACGTTTGCGTCGGCTGCGATGACGCATCGGAAGCGTCCTGCGTCGTTTGCTCGCTGCTGTCCAAGTTTAGCAGCGTATTTTGACTGAACCAGTTCTCATCGTTATCTACAGATTGCAGCTTATTGCTAGATTGATATGGCATCGACATGAGCGCTGAATAATTTGAGTCAGATTTATTTTGGGTACTTACACACGCAGATGTATTTTTATACATATCGTAGTGATTTTGTGCTATACCGTGGTATTGTAATGTGTTATGCTCCAAGCTTGAATTAGATTTACACATATACTCAGTTGTATATGTGTGCCCATAAGGGTTGAACATTGATATGTGAGAATTTTGAGCAAACTCTTCAAAGCTTGTTGCTGAATAGCTCTGTAATGATTTAAATGCATGGTTGTCATGCGGCTGTTCATAAGTGTAATTGAGATCACACGAATATCTTTGTATGTTATTAGACATATTAAAGTCCATATTGTTGGTCAGTGGATAAGGTGGGCCTTTGCCTTGAAGTATGCTAGACGTATAGGGGTCGTGATTACGATGATCCGATTTGTCACTGAAATTTAAGATATTTTGGTCCTTTCCATTCTTTTGATTCACGTTTTCTTCGTGAATACTTCTAGATGCATTAGAGCTATTAACATCACAGTGAATATTGTTAAAAGCTCCGATATTAATACAATTGTCTATTTGAGGAGTATGTAGAGAATTTCTAGTATGTAATGTATTATTTTCAACATTTTGTGAATGACCTTTATTATACGATGTGTGCGGAATACACGGAGGTGAATTATTGATGTTATGAACCGCAGCCCACTGTCGTTTAGCAGCTTCCTGGTTTTCTTCATTTTTCTTTTCGAGTCCTAATCTCATTAGAGTGTTTATAAAATGAGTTCTCACTCTTATTGGGTTAAACTCAATTCGGCCGGATGTATTGCCGCAACCATCCCTCGTACAGCCACATGGAAAATTAAGTCTATCAACTTGACATTTTATGCCTGCCATGCTACATGAGCAACTATCGGGATTGCATACACCTTTACAAGCACATCCACAAAACTCTCTCGACGTTCGTATATCTCTACATTCATCTTTTTCATATCCCTCTATTTTTCTCACTCCAGCAGCACGTAGTAAGACCCTTCTCTGTCTTGTGGGAACAGGCTGTAAAAAATAGTAGCTATCTAAATCTAGCTCTGATTCAGAAATGTCGCTTGTTTCTTCTTCCGTGTCACTGTCTTCACTCGATGATAGAGATACGCCTTGAACTGAATGCCGTTCGCTTTTTAATTGTTGCAATATCTGTCGATGCAATCTTCTTTGTTCTAAAGCATGTTCAGCTAAAGTAAATTTCTGCATGTGACTATGTTCCCATTCCATGCCAAGCGTAGAACCCCCTTGTGATGGCACACACGAAAATCCTTGTGCTCTTGGAAAATAAAACACTGTTACATTATCGAATTTTATCGATTCCTTTTTCTTTTTAATAACAGGGCCATCAATATTTTCTTCTTCACATTTCCTCTTGAGACATCGTTTTAGGGGTTTCTTCAATTCTGTGTCTGGAATTTGACTATTGTTTTCCGCATCAATATTAATATTTGTAGAACTCTCCTCATTTGCGACTTCTTTACTGTTACTCTCTTCGTTACCAGGGCAGGGCAATACTAAATCGAAACTGGGTAACTTAACATCTTCTACTGTTTCTGATCCAAGACCGGAATCACTTCCATCGGAACGGTCTTGTCCATCCTCCTCTCTATCAATAAGTGCACCGTCCGGTGGAAGACTGCCTAGGGCAGAGTCTTCACTATCAGCGGATGCCGTGTCCGTCTTTATGTCATCAATATCACTTAAAGTGTCATTATCGTCTAATTTTTCAGCGTAATCTACTTTACTATCACTACTCTCATAAAACTGAGAGTTGATATTATTCACAATGTTTTGATCGTCATTACTGCTAAGATCTTCACTGTTACCATCACTGTCACAATTCTTATCATTTATCACAGGTAGAGCCGATTCTTTTTCTTCAATTATTGTAACTGGAGATTGATGATTATTTTCTAAATTTTGCTGGTCATCGATGGTTTCCATCGTCTTGGTAGTATCCATTTTAATCTGAAATTTAAGAAAAAATAACATTATAATTTGAATAACCTATTGTAAAACTAATAAGATAATTAAACTAAAAGTATTTTTTTATACATATAATATAGTTACTCATATGTTAGTGCATGGTGCACCTGATGCCAGTGGGTGTCAAGGCACGGGGAACATTATAAATCAAACAAAATGCTAAATCCAAACCGGTACCTGTTACAAAGGCTGTGTCCTCGCCGCACTTCATCGGCATGCATTTGATTGTATTTTCCAATCCATGATCGTCAAACGGCGCGCGTTCTCTACCACACAATTCGTACTGTTCATATCATAACTCAGCATTGCTGCAAATATTTAGTCATAACTTTTAATTTGTACGTCAACGTTTAAATTTACACAAATAGTACTTTAAAACACTGCTCAATAAGGTTCTTTTTACTATTACAAGTCCTGCGACGCGCCGATCTGTTCTCTATTTATTTATTTTCAACCTTATTTTGATAAAACTGTTCCACTGATACACTGTCTCGTTATACGTAGAGAAAAAGATAGATTAAATTTCACGATTTGCACAAATGTAATTATAATTATAAATAAAATATAGCACTAAAATGTCATGATTTAAAGCCACGGAGAGAGCTCACTTTTACTGCCCCCGAACACGGTATTCCTACCTCGCGTAATCGTGTTGGACGACTCTCGAGCGACGCAGGCAAGTTTTAATACGGCATGTATGAGGAATGTTGTTATAAGTCGTAACGTCTGTGTTCCAACAGCCCTTTTTAACTTGGCAGCGTTATAATTGGTTTGTTCGACGTGACGTTACGTCCCCCTTCACGCTTCACCCCGGCCTTGCGACCCTCCTCACCGCGTTTACCCGTCGGTCTCGCGCAAGCGCGAACCGTTTCTTGACTTTGTAATAATACCAAATCTTAAATTAAATTTCCCTTCATACAATCTCGTTCCGTTATTAACGTTTTTATTTTTGAGTCTTGTTTTTGTATAGAGTTGCAAGAATTTCGTTAAATTTGAACGAATAGATTCATATTCTAATACTTTTTTATACCTATCTATTTAATTTAATAATATACCTAAACTTAAGGCATATCTTTAAATAGGTAAGTATAATATAATAGATAAGAATGTATTACTTTTCTTATGAGCGAGCATTTAATACAGGAAAAGGAGATTCGAGATAGAGTTTTGTAGGTATAAGACATTTTCTAAAAAAATACTATTATTTTAAGTATATTGTATTGAGTAACCACGAACGTTTACCTAAATAGTAACAATTTTTACTACAACAATATTTACATACAAGCTTAAGTGTGGTCTTAAAACTAAAGTTTTGCCTATATTCAGGCAAAAGCAACTTAGCAACAAGAGTTCACAACCTTTTGCTCTTGGAGATCTCGCTATATCATTGCACATCACTTTTATTGCTCCATAGCTCTATACAACGAGTATAATTCCATTACACATTGCTATGATGTTGCATTTGCATTTACAGTGCCACAAACTTATCTGACCCGGTGGCAAAAACTGGAACTACGTGCCGCCATTTTGAAATGTCACATTTTCACAGACTTTTCATACGAAATATTTTGTTTATATAAAAAGAAAGCGACATCAGTGACACCGTCACCGGGTCAGATAAGTTTGTGGCACTATAAATTATATTTGCCAAATTTTTGACATTCAATATTTAAAAGATAGATGCAACCGTTCAAGGAGTACCTATTAACTAGCTATTTAATATATAAAATATGTCTTGAGACCTATTTCTGAATCACTATTAACAAAACAAACATTATTATTTTTAGAATATTCGGAAAGTGTACGTAAATTGGATGTAGTAGCGGTAGAGTTATGCGATAGGTGTGCATGAGTAGAGCGGCATGAGTCCGTTATAAAAATAGCTTTTCGTTACTCAAGGTAATCGACTTTTGTGAACTACATATTTTCAAATATTTGTCTATCACGCTTTGATAGGCGTGAGCTTTATTGTTACGGTATTCAATATTATTTGCAAATTATCTTTCGATAGAATTTATAGAGATTACAATGTAGAGTCTAATATAAAAATCTAGAAAAAATTAAAATACGTTACATGTGTCGTAAGATGTTTTGTAATAGAGAGTGGTTCATATAGCTTATGAGCTTTCTAGTAAGTGGTGTTTATTACACCTTTTTGTTGTTTTACTTAGTTTGCTTTACAATATGCGAGCGTTCTTCAAATAAATTGGCACTCGACGTCGGCAGTCGACATAATATAGGGCGAGTTGGCGAACTATACATACCAACAGGCATGTATACGATAATCAATAGATATTTTCAGGAGGCTTTCGCGGAGGGTGAGAGCGACGCTCGCATAGGGCTTTCTCACTCTTGCCTGTAATTTATGAAGTATATGGTGGGAAATCAGATAAAACACTTCGGATGATTTATTACTTTTATAAAATAATGGTCTACGGAAAGAAATGGTAAAAGTCCCATCATAATATATTTCTGTATAACACAAATGTTTTCACATCTATTATTTAGCGATATAATTTGATGAAAGTATGTTCATTATAACAACAAAGTATAATATGTTAAATTAGGCCTCTCAAAAATTGATAATGCAATTTACGGCACAAACAAAATTATGAAGAGCTATATTCATTCTGTTTGATTAACAAAATGTAATTATTTGAATCTAATATAATATAAGATTTCATAGATGTTTTCATGTCGTAAACTGAAATACATTTAATGTTTTTACATATACTAGCACGCTGTCGCTCTCTATAGTGTGTAGGTCTGTGTTTATATGTAGTATACCATCGTATCGCTTGGTGCCTAGGTACTAGGTAGGTACCAAATAGCGGGTTGCGTCTGCCTGCATCGAACGAGCCTTACGTTTACATGGAAACGTCATGGAAAAACAAACGACACACCCGTATTACGGTCATTATATTAAGTGTGCCGATTAAACCCGACTTGACATGAATAAATGATTTTTATCACACATATAGAGTACGTAATTTAGGTGTTTCTTTGTCGGGAGGTGGAGGGAGGTAGACGGGGGTAGATTAAATTTCGAGCTACATAGCTAGCTCTACGATGCTTGCGTTCATCTACGTTAGAGTGCATTTGTTTGATTATATAGATATATGCACATTTGAATATGATTTATTGTAACAAATCGTTCTCAATAATTACGCTGATGGAGAAAGAATGTTTCGCTGTAAAGCTTATTAAAAGCTGACAGATATTTTGTCCTCACATTTCATATTTTCTGAAATATAGCATATGCACAAGATATCTTTATGAGTAATCTGGTTAAAAGTAAAAATGAAAACAATGAAAAGACATACATAACTCAGACATTCAATTTTAGACTTCATGATATACTCATTTTTTCCGGTGCCTAGATTTATATGGCAATATGGTTATCGCACTGATAACAAATAGGTTCTGGGTTTTATCCCCGCGATCAATCGCAAATAAACCACCACTTAGCAAAATAAATAGAAAAAGGCCCATCACCTACTTGTTCCTACAGTTGCTTTTGAATCGATGGCGTCATCAAACGTCTACCTAAGTGCGTCTTCTCTTAGCTAATGTGAATTACAATAGAGACGATTAATAAAAAAAATATGTAACGGCATTAATTCTGTGATACTATTTCCATTCTATATCTATACTAATATTATAAAGCTGAAGAGCTTATCTCAGGAACTACTGGTGGTTTGAAAAAATATTTCGGTTTTAGATAGCCCATTTATCGAGGAAGGCTATAGGCTATATAATATTATCACGCTAAGACCAACAGGAGCGGAGCAATGCGGGTGAAACCGCGGAGCACAACTAGAAAAGAAATTTATCCATAAAGATAATAATTAATTAGTCATGACAATACACCAATAAGACACCAATTATCACCACATGACCAAACCATTCAGATGCATTCACATTCCCATATGTACTATGAAGTACATGTTTTTACTACTATTTGTTTGATTTTGTATGAAAAACTACTGCATCTATAATAATTATATTAATTATCAAATAGAACTTTCAGCGCATTGATAAGAAGCTTTACGTTGGTTACACTGACAATGAGTTTGTTCCGGTCATGTTCCGGTTGGGCGGTAACGGACCGATGTGACAGCCACAGATTTATTATTTGATATAGATATAGATAAACATTTTATTAGCCTTCGAACTTCATAGAATATAATAAGAAATTAGCAGAGTTATACAAAATGCAACATTGCAACAATTCAAAAAAAAGGTGAAAGATCCAAGAGGTTCTTTGTTAATATTTAATTATTTATGTATTTTGTTTATTTAGTATATTAGTACCTAACTATATATTTATCTTAGTAGTTGACAGTTGTGCATATAAAGTAATTAACGAAAAACGATTTACCACTTAACCCATTGACCACCGTAAGGCCCGATCGGGGCGCGACACAATAGATTTTCTATTGTGTCTGTGATTCCGAGGACTGATGGATTAAATTAAATAAGTCCCATTAACTCAATAAAGTCTGTCTCATTGATATTTTTATTAATTTAGTGAATATAATAGATTGGATTGGATTTCTGTTGTTCTGTTGTCGTTCCGAAACAACCCAAACATCCAGGGTATGAAGATTTAATATATCTACACATGTTGCTCTATCACGCAAAAGCTAAGTAATCGATTTGTTGAAATATGATTTATCTACTAAAGATTATGCTATAGTTCATTATTATAAATTCTTAGCATATTAAATATGTCTCATGTCGTGTTAGATCCCTGCTTCGTATCCTATCTTCAAATTCATAAGACGACTCTGTCGCGGCGTTAGAGATTCGGACTCTATCACATATAAATTTATAGAGCTATTTTAATAAGGAGTTACATAAAGTATAATACATATTATCATAACAAGAAAAAAACTATTGTTTTCCTGATTTAATTTTAGCCACAATCGCGGTAGTGGCGGTCAATCGCCGTGGACATTACGACATATTACTTAGTCAGCGGAGTAGGAAAAATATGACACATGTATGCACGAGCTATCTATTCTAGTATTATAAATCTGAAGAGTTTGTTTATTGTAAGAAACCATTGGAATTGGAAATCTGATTTGGAATTTGTTTTCAGTGTATGATGTGTACTTATCGAGGAAAGCTACATAGGGCTAAATATCATCACGCTAAACCAGTAGGACAGGGTAATGCGGGTTAAACAGTAAACCGCTGGGCTAATCTCTATGCCACAACTCTTTCAGATGAGTGACACGATAGGATAGAGATCATCTGAAGTACCTGTATAGCTATTAACATGCTCAATAAAAATGTAGTAATAAAATAATTAAATAGCATATATTTTTACATATAGGTAAATAATTTGAATTAATTATAGAATGATTAGCGAAAAAAAAACTTTAATACGGCTATTTAATATACCTAATCTACATGAAAAATAAATAAAGAGAAGTGAGTGAATGCGTCACAGAGATAAAACAGAAGGTGATAAGGGTTATGGCTACATTATAGGTACAATAATGATAAGTATGAAATAGTTGTTTTCTTTTTGAACGTAAATACCTAATAGCAGTTAATTAAAGTAAATAAATGTTTTTCTAGGAACTTACTACTAAAAATCATTGTGCACAAATATAATCTTAACTTATCTTAAAATAATTAATACCTACATAAGGGTTGGTTTTTATTAAATATTCAATCTTATTTACTTATTTATATTATATTACTAATATTCACAGCTACTAGGTATATAGAATAATGGTTAATTTTGAGGTTAGATGTGTTGATAACTCTATGTATTTTGAGATAAGCTGAACTCACATACCTACCTACTAAAAATATTATTGTAGTGACTTGGTAGATATAGTATTTGTACGATAAACAAAAATAAAATATTCGATATGTATTATGACAAATTGAAAAGGAAGGAAAGGAAATTGAATGTACTTTGGTGTACTGTTGCTCGAATAGTGTGGTATAAAGAATATTATAGAACCTAGATATATAAAAATATTTTAATAAAAAACTGTTTCCCAAAATACATACCTATTACACAACTTAACCGTTATAAGTAAATATTTTTGCCATTTCAACACAATGTTGAAATTGTTTAAAAAATTACATATTATTATATAAGCCTGAACGAGAAAAATATCGCACAATTTTGACTCTACAGTCTACACATCCATGTTGGTAATGTTCGTACATTATATTAGGTTCATTGATAAAATAATTATTAAAAGATACAGACGATTGAAAATTGCATCTTAGATATAAAATAAATTTATTTATTTGTCTATAATTAAATATTATAATGAATTTAATCATACCAGATACTACAAATATAATGCGCCTGCTGGTTTTATAGAGTCCTATTGAAATCTTTTGTAAAATTTGGCGCGTGTGTAAATGTATGTGTGTAATGTATATGCAGTTGGTATGCATACTTCGCTTCCATCTATAAGACATTTGGTTTTCAATTTTCGTATTTGCGCGTTCAAAGAACAAAATCCATAATGAAACGAATTATTAATTGATATTCATTTAATAGGTGTCTTGGCATTATATTGAAATTTTATGTATATTACTCATTTTGTGATTTTCAATAGTACACAACTAGCTTTGAATATAAAACAATAGCTGAAAATTGATAAAAAACAATGATGTTCAGCATATAAAATTTCTATTTATCTTGATTCTGTCCCTTGGGTGTGGCATGTTACATGTTGATTACAACGCCATCTGTCTTTAACTGAGATCATCTTCTAAGCTTTTATACCTCTTACAACAAATGCTTCTGAAATTTTTTTTACACGACGATAGGTGTCTGTATACTAAATTTACAGAAACATGCCCAATAATAGACGTTCAATGCCCAAAGTAACTGAATTTTCAAAAATCTTTAAATTCTATTTCTAATTTATATAGGAATGTTTCCTTTCAGCAAAATTTGCTTTCTCCTGCATTTCAAGTACCTAGGGCCCATAGAAAATTTCCTATTTATTATCAGGTAAAATTTGCATAATTTGGTGTCGGTAACATAGCTTATACCTGCAAACTTACCAATTACCAAAATACCTACCTAGTTTTTAAATTGATTATTGTCTAGACAATATAAAAATTATATTTTTTGCACGTCCTTTTCAAATAATAAGCTCAAATAGGTTAAATATTGTTTATTTGTTTTCTTTATATTCTACTAGTTTTCCGCCCGCGGCTTCGCCCGCGTTTTCAAAGAAAAACCCGTACTCGTAGGATTTCCGGGATAAAACCTATCCTATGTCCTTTCTCGGGTATCAAAATATCTCTGTACCAAATTTCATGCAAATTGGTTCAGTAGTTAAGGCGTGATTAAGTAACAGACAGACAGACAGAGTTACTTTCGCATTTATAATATTAGTATGGATGCATGTTTCTTCTGAATCAACATGTAAAAGAAATCAGTTCATCTTACCAATAATAAAGGTTCCAATCGTTAAAAATATGATATTAAAAGTTCTTCAAGCCCAAATGCAGGTTTTTTTTATTACATGGGAAAAATATAATGTAACCCAGATATTTCATTAGTATTTGCAGTAACGGAAATTTCGTTGTACCATAAAATTCAAACAATTTCATTATATTTTATTAATTATAATTCACAAAATCTTAAACTAGAGTTACCTAAGTTATAATTATTATTGCTACTTATAATCACATTTTACTTTGGCTTGAAAATAGTACGTTACTTCTGTGACGGTGCATTTACATGAAACGAGTGAATGCTCATTTTAACCGCACTATTTTAAATGATTTTAATGTAAACAGGCGTAGAGCGTTCTTTCGTTGTTCTTAGAGCGTTCGAAAAGATTCATTGCAATGTTCATAATACTGAACATTGAACAACACTGAATACAAGTTTTCGTTTACAGTAAAAAATTTACGAATGAATGCTCTTGCTCTAGCTATAGCTCTTTGTTCGTTTGATGTTATGCACCGTAATATACCATTACGAATCTATAGTTACTTAGACTAACACATACATATAAATCTATTTCGGTAAATCAAATTTTTAACTCTACATTTGAGCTGCGTTTAATTCTTTTAGGTAAATAAAAAATGCTTTTCTGTACATTAGAATTTAGAAGAATGTTAAATTAAAAAAGTGTGACGATTTATAATTTTCTCGTCAACAGTATATATTAACTGAAAACTTGCTCTATATCAATAGTGTATTAAGTAATACAAATATTTCTATAATTATAATTAGAATTATATAAATATAAGATGTAATAATTCTAAGCTTACAGTTTGCAATAAAATTGCATGCAGTCCTTAATTATTGAAGCAATATTTCTGGTGTGAGCTTAGTTAAAGATAGTTTATATATCCTATTAAATATTATTCATATATTAATTTACTAAAAATAAGTCTTTAAAATCAGTGACTATCCCTAATCATAAAAAGTTTAGTCAGAGACTAAGTCTTTACCGTATTTTAAGATCATAAATCACTAATTAAAATATAAAATGAGCTACTTAGGAATACGTTTCCAAATTCATAGAAAATAAAAGTAAAATATTTAATATTATTTTTATTAGAACTTACTATATACAACTACGAGTTTTTGGCACGTTGATTCACAGTTTCTTCTAACCGATTGTAGAAGATAAATTAACTACTACTTAATTAAGTTACATCATACCTTATAAGGTCAAAAATTATATGAACTACTAAATAATTAAATAATGTTACTTATTATATACCTAGTGGACAAAACACCATATAGCAACTATGACTAGAAAATATATTTTTAATCTATTAATTAATTTTAGTGACTATAATAAGTAATAACTTAACTAATCATAATCGTCACTGATTTTTTTTGATCAAAAATTGTACGAAATTATTTGTGAGCTCTACATTAAAATCATGGCTGTTCAATGTTCATACCATAATAAAATAATCATATAATTAATATCATCAGCTTCACTTTTTTTATCACACGGCAGGAAAACAGCCTTGCTTTAATATGTATCCACTATAATTTTTTTACAACCTACTGTTTAATCACGATGTTTTTTACCGGTTGAAGCAGCAATATAATATCATGCTCATGAAATGTGATGCATTGATAGACCGTTTACATAAAAATAGAGCAAACGACATACTGGAATCTCAAAACTATAAAATATATTAATTATTTAATAATCTTACTTTATTCATTATTTCGTACAATAATTGCTGACCAAAAACTAAAATTATATATAGTTCGACTAAACGTCGCTGCTTTACCATAAGTATAATCTAATATTTAATCAAACCTTCCTATAATAATATTATAGTGAGTGTCCTTCACCACAAAAAGTTTCTTACAGGACAAATCGTGCTTGATGCACTTGGTAGTTACTTCAATTAAGCTTTTATTAAAAATTTCGTCTCTTGTACTAAAGTATAACACGGCAGGAAAAATGTGACAGAATTGTTATAAGTTTATCAACTGAAAAATAATAATGGGCAAATGTATTCTTGCATACAACGGGTGTATTTTCACCTATTGTTTAAGGCTCTAGCTTGATTGCTGGGTCTCAAGAGGGCGGTTCGGGCGGAACGGGGGGGCAGGGTACAGGGTTTTGTAGGAGCTTAGCTGCTGCTGGGAATCCGGTCAAGTCGAACCCTGGTGGCGGTACTATTCCAGCTGCTGTTGCTGTCCCTTGAAGATACGCAACCAGTCTGAAATTAAAATATTTATGTGATGGAAAAGCTCTCGCGAACATTGAATCTGCTCTACTTTTCAAACTATAACCTAATTTCCAAACATGCTGAAATTTACATACAAGTTCTATTTAAAAAATAATATTACTTATATGGTGTACGTACCTTCGTAACTCCTCAAGAGCACTGGCCTGCATGAGAATATAATTTTTAGCTAATAGTAATGTTGCTATCTTTGACAACTTCCGTACAGAGGGAGAGTGAGCGTAGGGAATGACTCCGCGTAGTTCATCCAGCGCGTCGTTCTGAAAAATAACGTTGATATTTTAAATTATTTAATCAAGGGAAAGAACGCGTATGTAGGCAGTAGGTAAATTAAATATGAGTGGTATGTACTAGCTATGGCTCATAGATTTTCTGTTGTGTTACTCAATTAAATTTAGCTGAATACTGAATATGATACTCCAGACGATATCGACTCTACATCCATACCAGATGAAGTTCCGTTCATTAATCGAACAGAGACTGTATAAATAACTTTCGTCTTTCCATTATTTATTAATGTATGATAGTAGGAGTATTAAAATTAGGTACTTACTAAATCATGCATTCTTCTGCGTTCCCTTGCATTTATATTTAACCGGACGTTCTTGCCTTGTCGCATTTTCTGTTTGGATTTACCATCGCCCAGTGCTCTGAAATAAAAAAGAAACGATACATTTTCACTTAGTACAGTTGTAAACTTTTACACGCACTTTTAATTAGGTTACTCTATCTCTGTGTAACACAAATTTAATTATATTCATTAAGATACATAACAGACATTGATATAAATTAAACTATAATAATAATATCAGTTGGCTGGAAGAAATCACTAATTATCTGTGTCTTCTTTTAGCATAAGTTTTCTTTTTGTATTTTTTTTGTTGGCAGTACAATAACAAATAAATAAATAATATTGAATTGATTTTATTTCAAACTTTAAAGTCCCAAATAATCTTGTATCTATGTGATAAATATGTTAAAGAAAGTTATTCTATACATTTAAAATATATACGAACTAAAACGTTTTAAAAGTTTTTAATTATTGTACAATTTATGTATGATATAATTTGTACGTATGTGATTTCTGGTTGATTCGTCGAGGGTGCAGGGTCCTGTAGAGCGGAACAAGTGCCATAAATCGGTTTTGTGTAACAATGGATGGGTTTCTATGTCCGACGTTAACGAGAGTCGCGAAACAAGGGTGAATAATAATAAAGAATCAAGAACGAATAGAGTTCACCCTTTTAGTGGTTTCGTTGTAAGTCCAAATTTTAAGTAGACGTCTAAAACTTGAGGTAACTAAATAATTTTTTATCAATTATTTACTGAAAATAAGACCAGTACGAGAGACTGAAATAAAAAGCATATAAAAATACTTAAACACGGTATGTTAAATTGAGTAGGTAATGTTTATTTTGTTTTTCCAAAAATCCCCAGAATCGAATTGGAATGTTTTATGAAAAATTAATTTAAATTTGTATTTTATTATTTCTCCTCTAAATATTGTTAGGTCTATATAGATTGCAATGATCATTGAAAATCATGGAAATATGAATAGTCTTATATGAGGGGACGATTGGTGGAGTACGCACAGATGGTGAAATCGAAATACAACTTATGTGGGGCTTATTCTATAGTACCTAGAGTATTTAAAAGTATATTTAAAATAAATTGGAATGCTTTGGAAATGTGTCATTAATACTACATGTCTACCATATATACGTATCAGCATGCTAAAAAAATGTTTTGCAAAATATTTTTGAACGAGCTTCCGATGAGAGATTATATTTGAAAAAAACTCTCTCTAGTTTGACTGTTATTGTTTTCATCCATGAATTATACGTAAACTTATATGTATATAGAACTTTGTTTTCCTCTGTGATTCGCGCATGCGCGTTTCGAAAACATATGTTTTTACCCCATTTTGACGTACACGTATACCGTTGTAACTCAAAATGTAGAAGAAATAGACAAATTTTGATCTGAATAATTGCATGCCAATACGAATATCTAAGTCCTGACCAAATTTCGGGATCAAATATTCGTGTACTATCAGTAAAAATGTGTAAGTTGGCTTACCGTTGTCCATAGCTTGTTCCAGGTTCAGGTTGATTTTCGTCAGTTGGATAGCAGTGTTGCGGAGGCGGAGGCTGGCCTCCCTGCATGTAGAAGCCCCCCAGGCCGACAGCACCCAAAGGAGTCCTTCGGCCCGGCACCGATTGTGGTGGAGAGTGCGATTCGCCCAGCGGCACGCCATCCCAAGTCCTCCGCCCCTCCATTATTTTTAATTAACGCATAACACTGCCCGAGAAAAATAAAAATAAATCGGACTGGCCGGTTGTAACTTTTTCGGAGTCTGTGCGCGTGGACGTTTGAATTTAGAACGGGGCTGTCAGATAATGAGGCTAGGAGCGGCGAGAAGTTGGAGCGGTCCATAGATCGATCGGGCGACGCAGATGGGGCGCGCACCCCTCTGATCTCGCGGCCATTGTTCGGAGATGCGATTGTGATTTATTTGGCAGGTCGCAAAGCGTAGGACGCATGCCGAATTTGTTTTTAATATCTATTGGATAGTCAGTGATAAGTATTCACATCATCTGATGTATTATTCATATCAAAAGTTCAATAAAACAATAAAAAAAATAATCATAAAAAATGTGGACAGCATCAACGGGCTTATTTTTTCTGCGTTCCTGTACCTTTAAAGAAATTAAATGTTGGTTTTTTGAAATTATGGTTCTTATGTTTTATTTCGATTTTTTATTAGGTATCTACTCATTCTCCTTTTTCAATGACTCATGAATTAAATACAGAAAAGCTAAATTATACTACTATATTTACAGCATGGCTTTGAAAATTATTCCGATAAAATGCTTATACTATATGTGACTTTCCATAAATTTGTGCGTCGAGACAAAAGCGTGTTAAACTAAAACTTATTACGATAGACGTGCCCATTTTTATGTTTTGTTTGATATGTAAACAATAAAACAAGTTATTGAGCAATTTATTATTTAGAACTGTGCCTTATTCTATTTCGATATTTTATTCAGTAACTACAAGTGGGTTAAACGCACAAACACCACTGTAAATCAACACAACGAGCTTTATCTCGAACATTTTGACTTGTTGATATTTGTATTGGGAACTGTTTTATGATTGGGGAAATACAAATGTAATTTTGTTGATTCTTAAAATACACGTTGAAGATTTGCGTTCAATGAAAATATAAAAAATACACTGTATATAATACATGATAATTGATACTTATACGTTCCTACTACCTACCTGTAATCTACGTGAGCATCTATATGATGGCTTTTAGGTACTAATGTTTACTAGAGAAATTGGATCTTTTCAACAGTTTGCATGTTGTATTATTTTGCATTATGCCTGCAGGTTACAAAATATATAATAATTATAATTTTATTACAGTGTTCAATAATTGTATTATAGTCTACAGGAAGAAACAAGCCTTGTGAGAAATTTGTGACGAAAATAATTATGGAATATTGCACTTAACTGAATATTATAGAAAGAAAAGACGGTAAAATATGCTACAAACTGCGAACCAGTGTCATTTACTTAATAAATTAGATTTCAACCTAAAATACTCGGACAAATGATTTGGGCTCTCTTTTTATATCCAAAATAAAAAGAGAGCCCGAAAATAAAAAATGTAAGCTTTAAATTTAAAGCACGAACGCGGTCATTTATTCAGCAGACTCGTTCAAAAAAATATTACTATGTATTATTCTTTAATTGGTACTTGGTAGGTATGTAAATAGTTGAGAGTAAAAAAAATAAAAAGCAAAATCTTGCACAATTCGTTTATTAAACTTTATTCCTTATTAATAGTTAAAAAATTATTTACATCTTAACTCAATCAGTTCCTTTTCTTCAATTCTTTACAATTACATACTTACATTTAAACAATTCCATGCTTTACATTTTACAATATCTTTGGTTCCAATATCAACGTGTATGAATTACAATAAAAATATATTTGGTTAGATATTTGGATTGGAAGCTAGAAATAATATGTTTTTATAGAAAAATAAAAAGTAGGTTTATAAGAAAATATATGAGACTCAAGAACTTTTTGTTTGTACCTTGCAACTTGCAACCTTCTCAAATTCTCAATTTACTTCAATCTGTTACGTCATCACAAAGTTTTTCATACATTTTTTTTTCATTCATCTGCTTCCATTTACATCCAAATGTCTTTTCACAGCCTATACCTAATGACTAGACAATGACTATATAATTTATGTAACACATAATTGTTATACATTTACCTACATATTCCATTCATAATAACATGTATCATTTTCTATTATATTAATTGTTTATTTCTTTTTATTACATGATTTAAACTTGCGGTAGCATCACTACGAACATTGAATAATATATTTATGTAACAATTATATAACTTTGACATTTTACAATGACCTCTCCAATACGTATTTAATAATTGGATATAACTTTGTTTTAGAAATATTTAACAAATCACCAACTAAAGAATTTATTGGTCAGAGAAACTAAATTAATGTTTCGTAAAAATAAGAAGAAATCAAACAAAAATTTATAAACGTTTTAAAGTATTTTTTATATAGGTATAGGTATTATTTTATCGTAAAGTTTAATTTGTTTTTACAATCTCTTTTGCTTAGGGTCCACGAGTGTCTAACATTATCTCAATAAAAAATTATGAATTTATATATTGACTCCTAAACGATAAAGGCCAACTAATATCAGAATGTTATAATCAGATATACATACATTGTTTAGGCCATTGAT